>NC_069502.1:161082738-161252738 GCF_027579735.1 Bombina bombina
CTAAAGCACAAATAGTTAAATAATATCACAATTCATGTGTTCCTTTAATTCTGGCAGATAATGTTCATCTGCACAGTACTAACAAGCAGTCACAGCTGTTACCCTCAATCTCACCTGCCTTTCAGCTATGTCTCTTTTTCTAGCAAAGGTTTTGTCATGTTTCTGAAATTATGATTAGTTGGCAGATAGGTTTTGAAATATGTTTTGCATTAAAGATAAATATTTCAAATAACTGGAAGCTAAACGTACACAGATTAAAACATTTTGAATGGGATTTCCTGAAGGCAGTTTTCGTATATTTTCAACCAATATTGTCAATTAATGTTAAAGATGATTATTTTCGAAATATAGACAAAGTAGTCTTTGTCACATGATTCAGTAGTTTTATAGTCTTCTAATAAAAACTGACAATTTTTAGTAGCTATATTTTTCACAGAAAAATAAAACAACTATATACTAAAAATACTAGATATTAAGGGCTAGATTACAAGTGGAGTACTAATTAGCACTTTCGTTAGAGTGCTATCTGCGTCAGATGTAAACTTTTTGCATGTGTCGGGTTGCACTCGTATTAAGATTGAACGTAAAAATGTATCGCTCCAGCACTAATTTGACGTGCGCAAAAAGCCAAACATTCCCCCATAGATGTCAATGTAAAAATATGTGAAAAAACCTGTAAAACTCTACTCTTGCGTTAACCCAAATCGGCGGGATTAGAGTGTGGGAAAGCGACCTGGGAGTGGGAGGGGTAAATGAGGTGGGGGGCAGCTACACTGCAGAAAAAATGGGTGCCTTTTTTTTTTTTTACCAAATCAAATTGCCAAATTTTGGAAAACTGGGTACCTAAGATGGCGGATCTAGTTAGAGGGGGAGGGTTAGAGACCTTTTTGGGAGGGATCAGGGAGATGGGAAAGTAAGGGGGTAATCCTACACTTAAGAAAATATTATAATAAAAATAAATATAAAAAAAATTAAATAAAAAAAACTCTAAAACTGGCGTGGGGGTGGGGGAGGGAAGAGAGCTGTTTAAGAGGGATCAGGCAGGGATCAGGGGGTGCGAAAGTGTCAAGTGGGGAGGCTAACCTCTACACTAAAGCTAAAATAAACCTTACAAGCTACCTAATTAACCCCTTCACTGCTAGGAATAATAAAAGTGTGGTGCGCAGCTGCAATTAGCGGCCTTCTAATTAGCAAAAAACAATGGCAAAGCCATATATGTCTGCAATTTTCTGAACAAAGTTGATCCCAGATAAACATTTGTAACCATTTGTGCCATAATTCCACAAGCTGTTTGTAAATAATTTCAGTGAAAAACCTAAAGTTTTTGTAAAAGTTAAGGATTTTTTTAATTGATCACATTTTGCGGTGAAATGGGGGCATGAAATATACCCAAAATGGGCCTAGATTACTGTGGGTTGTCTACTAAAAAAAAATATATAGTTTTGATAGGTAAATAAAAAAAACAAAGCTCTATTTCTGTTTATTGTGTGATGGGTATACTCAAAGCGCCAGCAAACACCTATTAGCCTGGGAGAGGTGAAACCTAGCTAGCACCTAAAAAACTACAAGTGTGGGAGGGGTCCCGGGCGCCAACTGACGGAGGCTAGGTGTACTACAGCTGTTTAATAATATACAGAAATTTATATTGTATTATAAGTTTATATGGAGTGATTGCAAAAATTGCTAAAAATGCAATGGCCTTTTGGGGAATTTTAGTCTAAAATGCCCGGTCCTTAAGGGGTTAAATTGCTCTATCTGAACCAAGAACGATTTAATTTTAAGCGGATATGAAGCCCAACAATTTCTTTCATGAGTCAGATAGATCATACAGTTTTTAAACTTTATAATTTATTCTATTATTAATTTTCTTTGTTCTCGTGGTATCGTTTGTTGAAAAGCAGGTATGTCTGCTTAAGTGCCGGTCCATTTCTAGATACGGCATCAGTCTTGCAAGAATGTTATCCATTTGCAAAAGCATTAGATGGCAGCACTATTACCTGCATGTAGTGTTTCAGATGCCTACCTAGATATCTCTTTATCACAGAAAATCATGGGAACAATGCAAATTTAATAATAGAAGTAAATTGGAAATTATTTTAAAATGTTATGCTCTGTCTGAATAACAAAAGAATATTTTGGGCTTCATATCCCTTTAACTTTTATGTTCCTTTAACATATCCGAGGTAGTGTTGCATTGGGAAGCATATTTACCTCTAAACTTGATTTTGAACAGCTCTGTATGACGCATTAACCATTAAAATATTAACCTCTTAAGGACATATGACGGAATTTTTCCGTCATAAAACAATTGAGCAAACTGAAAGCTGTGTCCTTAAAGGGTTAACTTTAGTATATTTGTTTATGATTGCAAAATTCTTATTAAAAATAAACACATAATTACAGAAAATAGTTAATTGCACATATTGTTGATTGAGCAGATTAGAATCTAGATAAAAATACTTATATTTTAGTATCATCTTATTCCAATGCATGGAAAATAATTAGCTTGCAAAGTTTAATCTGTATTCAGATCTAATAACTCACTATTGTTTCTTTAACCCCTTATGGACCAGCAACATTCTCTATGGGGATTGTGTAATTAATAGTGCGGTCTCTACGCAACCGGCGAGACCACACTATTTCTGGTGGCCAGATGGGAGGAGGGAGGGTATAATAACATTGGTCCCGATGCTATTATTAACTAGAAAACCTTAACGGCAGGCGACGTACTTGCTACGTCCCAGTCATCAAGGGGTTAAAATATGGCACTATAATACTTTAACAGATACATTATACTGCCAAAATATTTGGATGCCCCTACTAATTATTGAGTTCAGGTGTTTCAATCATACACCTTGTTAACAGGTGCATAAAATTGAGTGCATAGTTTTGAAATCTCCTTAGACAAAGATTGGCAGTACTATGAGTCATGATGATAGGATGCCACCTTTGCCACAAGTCAGTAAATTTATACCCTACAAGATCTGCCTCAGTCTGTAAGTGCTTTTTTGTGAAGTGAAAGCATCAAGAAGCAACAACAGCCCAGCTACAAAGTGGTAGACCATGCAAACTCATAGAGCAGGGCTGCCATGTACTGAAGCAAGTAACATGCAAAAATGTCCCTATCATCTATTGCATCACTCACTACAGAGTTCCAAGCTGCCTCGGAAAGCAACATCAGCACAAGAACTGTGCTTCAGAAGCTTCAAGAAATGAGTTTCCTTGGCCGAGCAGCTGTACATAAGCCTGATATCAACATGCACAATGCCAAACATCAACATGCACAATGCCAAACATCAACATGCACAATGCCAAACATCAACATGCACAATGCCAAACATCAACATGCACAATGCCAAACGTCAACATGCACAATGCCAAACATCAACATGCACAATGCCAAACATCAACATGCACAATGCCAAACATCAACATGCACAATGCCAAACGTCAACATGCACAATGCCAAACATCAACAAGCACAATGCCAAACATCAACATGCACAATGCCAAACATCAACATGCACAATGCCAAACATCAACATGCACAATGCCAAACGTCAACATGCACAATGCCAAACATCAACATGCACAATGCCAAACATCAACATGCACAATGCCGAACATCAACATGCACAATGCCAAACATCAACATGCACAATGCCAAACATCAACATGCACAATGCCGAACATCAACATGCACAATGCCAAACATCAACATGCACAATGTCAAACATCAACAATGCACAATGCCAAACATCAACATGCACAAATGCCAAACATCAACATGCACAATGCCGAACATCAACATGCACAATGCCAAACATCAACATGCACAATGTCAAACATCAACATGCACAATGCCAAACATCAACATGCACAATGCCAAAACATCAACATGCACAATGCCGAACATCAACATGCACAATGCCAAACATCAACATGCACAATGCCAAACATCAACATGCACAATGCCAAACATCCAACATGCACAATGCCAAACGTCAACATGCACAATGCCAAACATCAACATGCACAATGCCAAACATCAACATGCACAATGCCAAACGTCAACATGCACAATGCCAAACATCAACATGCACAATGCCAAACGTCAACATGCACAATGCCAAACATCAACATGCACAATGCCAAACATCAACATGCACAATGCCGAACATCAACATGCACAATGCCAAACATCAACATGCACAATGCCAAACATCAACATGCACAATGCCAAACATCAACATGCACAATGCCGAACATCAACATGCACAATGCCAAACATCAACATGCACAATGCCGAACATCAACATGCACAATGCCAAACATCAACATGCACAATGCCAAACATCAACATGCACAATGCCAAACATCAACATGCACAATGCCAAACATCAACATGCACAATGCCGAAAATCAACATGCACAATGCCAAACATCAACATGCACAATGCCAAACGTCAGCTGGAGTGGTGTAAAACACACCGTTACTTGGCTCACTGGAGCAGTGGAAATGGGTTCACTGGAGTGATGAATCATACTTAACTAGTTGCCCGTCTGAGGGGAAGAATATGGGTGTGGTAGTTGCCAGGAGAACACTACCTATTGGAGTGCATAGTGCCTACTGTGGATGAAGTATAATGGGTCTGGGTCCATTTATCAGTATTTTTGGGCTAGACCCCTTAGTTTCAGTGAAACATTATCTTTCAATTTATTTTTATTAAGAGACATTAAAGAAACACAGTTTTCAATAATTTCCCTCATAAACATCCATTGTGCACATACAGTATGTGATTTACAGAGTACAGATAACTTGAATAAAAACAAAAGGGAAATTGCATTATGTACAATAAGTCCTTCCATATGCTAAAATTATAACACTAGGCCTGTTCAAATTGAAACTGATAGAATATTAGCCATTTTTTTTTACAAAGATGCAACATATAAAGACGGAGGCTGACCCTACCTTATTAAAGGGACATAAACCCCCAATTTTTTCTTTCATGATTCAAATAGAGCATGACATTTCCAATTTACTTCTACTATCAATTTTGTTTCATTTTCTTGGAATCCTTTAGTGAAGGAGAAGCAATGTAGTGTGAGCAAGCTGAACAAAGCAGTTAGCTAATAACAAGAGACATATGCTTTTCAGCCACCAATAAGCAGCTAGCACCTGAACCTACCTAGGTAAGCTTTTCAACAAAGGATACTAAGATAACAAAGCAAATTAGATAATAGAAGTAAATTGGAAAGTTGTTTAAATGGTATGCTCTGTCTGAATCATGAAATATTTTTTTGGGTTTCATGTCCCTTTAAGGGCTAGATTAACTCCGCTTGACTTTTGCAATTTGGGTAGCATGTGTATTATAAATTGAAAGTAAGTATTTTTCAATTGCATGCTAATCCGACACAGTGGAAAGAGCAGATGTTAGACTATCGTAACTGCTTTAATATACTCTCCAATAGACTTCAATGGAGAGAAAAAAAGTGGAAGAATGTATCGCTCCAGTGCTAACCCGACGTGCCCAATAAGCCAAACTTACAATATTGTGCACGTGATAATCTATTCCCCCCGTAGAAGTCAAATGGAGGAAAACACCCATACTCGTAAGTTAACCCAAATTGCCCATAAGCCTCCTACTCAACTCCTAAACTGCCACATAACCCACCACAAAGTCCCCAACTACACTATTAACCCCTAACCCACCAAGTCTTCTACTCCATTAACCCCTACACCCCCACATTGCAAATACCCCATTACTCTATTAACCCCTAAACCGCCACAACCCCCAATGCAAAATACCAGCTAACAACTAACCCCCCTAACCAGATAACCCCCCTAACCTAGTTATCTAGTTATCTAAAAAAAATAACCTTACCTGAAAAAAACCTAAGACTAAAAACAAACATAACCTTACCTAAAAAAAAACTAGGCCTTACCTTAAAAAATAAAATAACTTAACATTACAGAGAAAAATAAAATACCATTACAGAAAAAGAAAACTATAATTTAAAAAAAAAAAATACCATCAATTATGCTTATTCTAACTCCCCAAAATAAAAACCTATACAGTAAACTACAGCAATAGCCCTAAAGTGATTTAGCCCCTTTTTCAATGAAAAAAAACCCTAAACACCAATCAACAAGTAACTCCCCCCAAAAAAAAGGCTATCGAAAAAAAATACTGCCATGAAAAGGGCATTTGGCTGGGCATTGCCTTTAGAAGGGCATTTAGCTCTTTTCTGCACAAAGTCAAATAAAAAACCCTAATCTATCCCCTCCCTCCCAAAATCCTAACACTACACCCCCAAATATGGTGCTCACCAAAGTTGAATTTCGGGCCACGGCGCTCCATCTTGATTCCTAGCGGTCTTCATTTTGGAGGTCTTTTTTTTTAAGTGGGATTTTAGAATAAGCCAAACTGTTTTTTTATATTTGGTAATTAGTTTTTTTTTCTGTATTGGTAGGTTTTTTTATTTTATGTCATGGTAGTTTTTTTTTCTATAATGTTAGGTTATTTTATTTTTCAGGTAAGGTTAGTTTTTTTTAAGGTAAGGTTAGGTTTTTTTCATTTTAAATGTACTGTTAGTTTTGTTTTGTTTTAAAGGGAAAGTTAGGTTTTTTATTTTAAAATGCACTGTTAGGTTTTACAGGTTAGTTTTTTAGGGGGTGGTTAGGTTAGGGGGTTAGCTGGTTTGAGGGAATTTATTTGTTAGTGGGTATTTTGCAGTGGGGTTGTGGTGGTTTAGGGCTTAATAGAGTAGTTGGGTATTTTCCGATATGGGGGTTTGGCGGTTTATGGGTTAATAGAGTAGAGGGGTATTTAGCAATGTGAGGTTGTGATGGTTTAGGGTTTAATCAAGTAATGGGGTATTTTGCAATGTGGGGGTGTGGTGGTTTAGGGGTTAATAGAGTAGAGGAATAGTTTGGGGTGGTTGTAACAGTTAAGGGGTTAATAGTGTAGAGGGGTAGTTTATGATGGGGTTGTGGTGGTTTAGTGGTTAATAGAGTAGTTTAATGTGACTGTGTCCTAAACCACCACTGTTTTGAGCATGGTTTAGGAATTTGAGCGATTGCATTTACTTTCAACTTGTAATACGTGTGGACAGTGCCGCGCATAAAAAATATAGAAAGTATAAATTACCACAAGTTTGCACAAACAAATTTGCGGTAATATAAACCACTTATAATATGGATTAGAGCGTAAAGAACACCGAAATCTTGCGATAACATTTGTGCTCCTCATGCTAATGATAGCGCTTCACCTTATCTGGCCCTACATGGATTTGCGACTTTTGAGGAAAAGATAAAAACATTATGTCAATTTTTTAAAATAAGAACGTAATATGCGAAACATTGTAAGCAAGTCTCTAGACTAACTACCCCACTGGTTACATAATAAATGTATGAAGAGTTCAGGACAAATAGTGTCCAATCAAAAAAGGTATTGGCTTCACAATTAAAAAGGAGGCCTCTATAAGTAATTCTAAACCCTTGAAAACAATCCAGAATGCTATTCATGGAATCTTGGTATCTCTGTGCCATCTAATTAGTATAATATTCTGCAAAGTTTGCATCAAGACACCCTGAGAAATATATCCAGCATAAAGTCAAATGACATTAAGCTGTAAAAAAGTTTACATGATATTACATTTCAGAGGCTATAATTATTAAGGACTTCTTCCCCTAGCTCTTTTCTAGTTATACTGTAGTTTATAAAAATTCCATCCACTATGTAATACCTTCCACATGTACTCTATGGCTATATTACATACCATCTACGCACAGAACTAACATGATGGGTGGTAAATTAAAAGTAAGCTATATATTTCAAACCTATATTCTTTAGATAAATATATCACATAATGCACAGTTATTCTACGTATCCATATTTATCTACATTTTGGGGAACAAGAATTTTGCTTTTTAACCACAAACATTTGCATTCAAATATACATACTACTAAAAACATGAAATAAAGAAACAAAAAGAAAAATCAGAACAACAAAATCTTAAAATGTTTGACTGTATAAAGATAACCTGAAATATCTATGAATCATGGATCCAAAACTGTATTTATTAGAATATGGAATGAAGCTTATATGAACCATTGAGGTAAGAAACAGCTTGTAATGACTGCAGTTCAGCCAATGTTTGTAACTAAGTGAGTCTTTAGCTGCCTCTTCCTATTGATGGTAAAAAGAGAGGAGAGAGGCGCCAACATAGAGCAGTATCGTTTGGAAGTTAACCAGAGGCACAGGATTACGCCCTCCCCCCCCAGAATAACAATCTACTCACAATCGGAGCTAGGCACATGCCAAGGTGCCAGATCTAGCAGGTCGGGACTGTTGTGAGTCGCCCGATGTGAGTCGCCCGACAGGACACGCTGGAACGTCACTCCGTCACTGCTTGCATCACAGGGCCTTGTCCAGTCTGTAAGTCAAATCCTCCAAATCCAAACACAGCACTGTCAGTTTGGTATGCCAGTTGAATAAGCAAGCTCCAGATAATTGCGTAGTAGGTGGTAGCGATATATGAAAATATCACAATAACACAGAGCAGAGTATATTTGAAATTTAAAAATATACAATTTATTAAAAGAGGTCTAAAAACATACAGCAATGCGTTTCTCAGCTTATATCAAGCCGTTTCATCAGGCTGTCACATCTGCAGCATATTCCATCTACCATCGTTTGGAAGTGCTGCCTGAGTCCTTTGGATTCGTATGAAGTTTTTCTGTTGCTCTACACAAGCGCACCTCCTTAGGGACTATTGATCCTTGACTTGCTCTTCCTGTTGACCATCTACCAATCCATTCAGTGTAGCAGGGAAAGTCCAGAGTATCAGGAAAGGGCATCTGTGAGCATAATGGACTGGGAGCTGAGAGAAGATCTTCTCACAGTATTATGCATTCTATCATAAACCAAGAATGCAGAAGTTTAAGCTAAATCCCTCCTGGAGGTGACCTGTAAGGTATAGTAAGGTACCAATTCAAGTTTCATTCCAGACTCTTCAACATCCTTAGAGGTGTCCCACAAGTCCTGCTGTGCTGAAGTTGTTTACAAGGGTAGCCACACATTAGGAACAGTTGCAAGGGGCTAGAATATGTTTAACCAGAGTTACTTTGAATGATCTTCCCATCAGTAATCCGCAGTGCATTATTTAGTATAGCCAGTAGAATCCTCTCCTAGATATTTTCTTTTTGCATAATTGAGACTCTTAAATTGCAGATTGTAAGGAATCAAATAATGGTGTGAACATGTGGATTAAAATAGTGATGATGTGCTGAATCCTGTTAACAAACTGGCAGGTAAATATAGATGCTGCATTCAAAGTTTTATCATAAAAGTGGCCAAGAGATTTTAGAGCTTGATACTAGTGGTTTCCTGTGCACAGTTATTGCCAAGGGAGGTTTGGATGTTGAGTATTATGGCCACAACTTGTCTTAAAAAGCTAGTAACTGATAAACAAGTCAGTTGACATTTTTGAGCAACGCCCACCGCAAGTCGTGAAACAATATCTCAACAAATATACATATGGGTATGAACATATACTTGTCATGCATATCATGCATGTTAACATACTCCTACAATGTCTCTTGTGGTCATTTCAGAGTATTTTGCAAATGTGCAAGATAATAGAGTGTTTCTAAATAGTCTTAAAATAGTTGCAAAGATATTAAAAAAGGAATTTTAGGCTTTATCAAGTGCTTTGAGGTGTCAAATTTTAAAAGTCAAAACTGGATTGAAAAGGCCTCTAAAAAATGGATTGTGAGCGTCGAGAAATTTTCTGCCCCATTGAAAATAGACTTTTAGCAAGGATCCGAAAACTCTTTCACTAATGAAGAAAATTGTGTTCATGACAAAAATCAAAAGTGGCCTCAGCAGAAGATTGCGAATTGACTCCCTAAATAGGTAGAATGCAGGCAGTTCTTCCTAGTATGTATCTTTTTCCAGTAGATATGTGCACAAGCAAAAAAAAAAACATTTTTGTTCAAAAGATTTGTTTCGGATATTTAAAATCAGTTTGGCAGAATTTTGTCCATGTAGGCATTTGGTTCAGATGAATACTGGATTTGGATTTGTTAACGTATTTCCAATGGGAACAGTTAATATAGACAAATAATATTAACCAAAATCGTACATTATTTGATTCGACAATTAAAGAACCTATTTTTCAATGTTAAAAAAATATAAAACTCCTGTATTACTAAAATTCAGCATTTAGTGCCTGACTGGCTGTCCCTAACAGCAGTCATTAATAATACTATAGCAGGATTGGACAGGAGACAATGGACAAATTAATGGTAAGACACCCTGTATTTCATTACAAATAAAAGAGCTTATTAACCAAACAGTATAACTCCTTCCCCATTCCTGCATCAAATGGCATAAACAAAATAACAAAAATTATTTTGTCATGCAATCTTTCGTTTTTCATCCGTTTTATCTAATAATGTATTTGGCTGTTTAGTTATCAAACAACTTTACAAATCTGCAACATTTGGCCGAAATTTGCATTTGTCTGAATTCAAATCACTTTAGTTTTCAGCGCTTCCTGTAGCATCATTCCACCAACGAAATATAAAGAAAACAAAAAAAATTCTGACTAAATTTGTATTCATTTGTTTTCTTTAAATTACCTTTAAGAGGTTAAATACTTACCTCTAGCATGCTGGAGAGTCACACTAACCTGGTCCTCTTCTTCACAAAGCCCCAGCCACGCTAATAGGTGGCTAAGAGCAGCGCTTCCAGGGCCTGCGCTAATAGAGAATGTCCTTTTAGTGCAGGGCTTGAGAGCAGCCTCTAAGCATCCTATTGGTGAGGCTGGGATCTGTGAAAAAGAGGAGCAGGTTAGTGCAGCTCTCCAGCTCATTAAAGGTTTCCCCTGGAGCTTTGAAACATTTACATTCGTTTAACAAAAACAAATGTAAATGGTCTATGAATATTCAGTATTTGTTTAGTTAAAAACAAAATTAATTCCAAATAGTGCAGCAGATGAATTTTGGGGAAACACATTTCCCTGAATATTCATTCTGAAAGATTCAGACTAACCAATTTTTTTTGGAGATGCCCAAGTCTATATAATTTTTAGTTTAGTCTACATATTCCAAAACAAAATATATTGAAGGGATTAGTCCATCTATTTGATAACCACATCTGTTGAAATTTGAATTAATATATATTATTTTTATATTGTTATTACATTTTTTAATCTCTCTGCTTGTTTGCCTTAATTTTGTTAGATTGTTAGCAAACTGATCTAACCTAGCTATTCTCATTTATTTGAACAAGAAAAGCATTTTATCTTATCTCACAATGTTTATAGCCTCTGGGAAATACAGGCCTTGAAATCAGATTGTGCATCCTATTTTGTGTGCATAACAAGATTTTTATTCATTTTTATGCAATGGTCAGAGACTAGAGTACCATGCCAAGTATGTACAATGAAGGCCACCTCATCACCACAACATCTGGTCACTAAAATAAAGCAAAGGAACTTTGGAACTGGAAAAATAGATTTTCCTATTTTTATGTGATTATTTAGTTGAAACCTTTCCTTAAACTGAGAATTGCAAGACAAAACAAATTCTAAACCAAATTGATTTTTGTATACATACCAGAGAATATATTATTAAATTATGTGAGGTGAGTGAGGTTTTTTTTGCATTCATTTAAAAAAACTCACGTTTTTGTATTTTGATTCCAGAGATTTTATTAGTGTGTGTTAATATAAAAAACCATGGCATTATTTGGCAGCATTTAAAAAAGTTTTGTTTATCTGCACGTGGATAGTGCCAATTCCCCCTGTTTTGTGTGTGTTTTATATATATATATCCAATTCACCAGATCTTGCCTCAATAGGAAAACTGCCTGGGTAGCAACTTTACAATAAATAGTAGCCAAAAAAATGCACTCTCAGGTCTTTCACAACCAAGTTATTTTATTCCTGTAACGTTTTCGGGGTCTTGCCTCCTTCATCAGCATGTCTTGCCTCCTTATGCTGATGGAGGCAAGACCTCCGAAAACGTTACAGGAATAAAGTAACTTGGTTGTGAAAGACCTGAGAGTGCATTTTTTTGGCTACTAATATCATATATATATATATATATACACACATACACACACACATAGGAAGGGGAGTGTGTCCCCTGAAACGTCACGCTTAATAAAGATTGATGAAAAGACCAGTGAGTGCCCTTCCTTCATATATATATATATATATTACACACACATATATATATATATATATATATATATATATATATATATATATATAATATATTATATATATATATATATATATATATGTATATATATTTAATACTATATATTTAACAAGAACTATAATAAAAGAAATGGAACATCTTATTAAATGCACCAAGTAGAAAGATAGGGAATCAATCACTCTTTTTATTATAATTAACAACAGTATTTATTATCCTCTAAAATAGAGATGTTGGTTCACATCCAATATATTAAGGTACTCAGTGTTGAAATCACAGCAAGTAACACAGAATGGCTATTCACATCCCCACATTGTGTTAAACATATAGAGGAAATCACATGACTATGCACTTGTAACCCTACATGAAATTTGAATGATATGTATCAATATAGAACATACTTGTGGTATTCAGAAAGATAAAGATCATAAGCAAAACAATAATATGTATGTATGTCAATTCACACCAGCAGTCCCAGAGTCGCAAACAAGTTCTGTTTCTGGCAAAAACAGGTCTGACACAATTGACCCTCCACTATGCGGTATTGCCAGTCAGTTACAATAATTCAGCGTAGTAAAATCACTTATCTGTAAATAGTCACAGGCACTGTGCTCCCACTTTGTGATCCTGATGCAAATGATCCTGGTGAAGTGTTCCATATGATAAAAAGAAAGCTTGCAACCGTTAGAACAGCAGGCAAACGCCAACTCGTATGGCGTTGAAACCAAACAAACTTCCACATGCAGGTGTGTCATGTGATCACACCATCCATTGCCGACGATCGTTTCACCCCTAATGTCATGTGCAAGGCGGGGCTTCCTCAGGGCTAATGGATCTGAGCCCTACTCTATTGGAGCTTATATTTCCAAACATGCTCCGTCCATAATTAACAACCTACCTATACAATCTACAAGACTATATAAAAAAAGAAAAAAACACAATGTGAATATAGAGAAATGCTAGGCCAAAAAATAGAGAACCTAGGATTTTAAAGGAACAGGGTATGCTTATACTTTCATGATCAATTCCTATATATTTATTGCAAAGAACCCTATCTTAGAAATACAAATAATGGCCAATTTACAGTGTTAAAAAATGAGCGCATATAAGAACAAGGATAGAGAATCAAAAGTACACAAATTACTTATCAAAATCTACTGTATCTACACATATACACAATTAATAATTTCTTAAAATAATTTTCTTACAGGGGTATACCCTCCATAATAAGATATCAAAGATGGGCTTTAAATACATACATATTATGTTTTGCTTATGATCTTTATCTTTCTGAATTACCACGAGTGGGTGTAAACACCTGATACTGTATCGCCATACTTAGATCCCTATTTATACCACCTGCCCAGATACGGCCCTTGTATTTGCAGGGGTTCTGTGTGCAGCTGGGGTGTAGTGTGAGCGGTATGTAGTACAAGGTGTAAATTGTATCAAGTTGTACACAATGGTTTCTATATTGACTACATATGATTCTAATTTCATGCAGGGTTACAAGTGCATAGTCATGTTTAACACAATGTGGAAGTGAATAGCCATTTCTGTGTTACTTGCTGTGATTTCAACACTGAGTACCTTAATATATGGCCTCTATTTAACAAAGTCTGTCGGACCTGATCCGACAGTGCGGATTAGGTCCGCCAGACCTCGCTGAATGCCGGAGAGCAATACGCTCTCCGTATTCAGCATTCCACCAGCAGCTCACTAGATCTGCTGGTGCAAACGCCACCCCCTGCAGACTCGCGGCCAATGGGCCACCAGCAGGGAAGGTTTCAATCAACCCGATCGTAGTCAATTGGGTTGATTTCCGGCGAATGTATGTCTGCCTGCTCAGAGCAGGCGGACAGGTTATGGAGCCGCGGTCTTTGCTGACCGCTGCCTTCATAATTGCTGTTTCTGGTGGGTCTGAAGGCTCACCAGAAACACGTGCCCAGAAGCTCACTACGGAGCTTGTTAAATGGATGTGAACCAACATCTCTATTTTAGAGGATAATAAATACTGTTGTTAATTTTTATAAAGAATGCTTGTTTGCCTATCTTTCTACATTGGTGCATTTAATAAGATGTTCCATTTCTTTTCTTATAGTTCTTGTTGAATATTTTTAATAGGGTCTGCCACCAGATTAATATGTACTAATTACTAGTAGTTGCTTGCAGTATTATTCCATTTATATTGGCATTTGTCCACAATATATATGTATACTTTAATATATATATATACACACATGCACACACACACATATGCAGCATTATGTATGTATTCAGGGCTGTGGGGTTCACAGTGACTTGAGATGTGTATCCTGTCCAGTCTGAGAGTGCGGTTAGTTTCTGTGTTGTGTGTTTACTAAAGGACCAGTCAACACAGTAGATTTGCATAATCAACAAATGAACAGATAACAAGACAATGCAATAGCACTTAGTCTGAAATTCAAAATGGGTAGTAGATTTTTCTTCTGACAATTTAAAAAAATAAGTCTTTTTCCACTCCCCCTTTACCATGTGACAGCCATTAGTCAATCCACAAATGCATACACGTACCATGTGACAGCCATCAGCCATTCCACAAATGCTCATACACACTTATTCTTGCACATGCTCAGTAGGAGCTGGTGATATCAAAAAGTTTAAATATAAAACCACCACACTGTGCACATTTTGTCAATGGAAGTAAATTGGAAAGTTGTTTTAAAATGGCATGCTCTATCTGAATAATGAAGTTTCATTTTGATTGAGTGTCCCTTTAAGTATAAGGGAAATTACAAAAGGCCTATTGACAATCTGGTGTTGTTTCTCAGTTTGTTTGAAAGCACGGATTGTGTAGCTGCCTAGTTAGGGACCCAGGAGGGGAGAGACCAAGACGTGGTCATGTGCTTATACCGTTTGGCATCAAATTCAACATAATCTCCCAGTGTGTTCTTGCTAGTGAGTGCCAGGTTTCCTATGCGCTTTATTATATATATATATATATACAGTATATATATATATATTATATATACATATATATATATAATATATGTTCTGTGCTATACTTTTAAAATTATTGTTTACTTCATGTCTTAAAAAAAGCGCCACATTTTTTAATTGCGCTGTTGAGCTCCGAGCGGAATGCTTAAATCTCCATGTGTAATACAAGTTCAATGAGAATGGTAATATTATATTATAATAATTATATTAATATAATATTTAACTCTATCATTACTTTGTATCTAAGCCTCTGCAGACTGTCCCTTATTTCAGTTCTTTTGACAGACTTGCATTTTAGACAGTCAGTGCTGACTCATAAATAACTTCATTGAAGTGAGCACAATGTTTATACAAAGTAGCCTCCTCCTTTTTTCTTTCTTATGGGTTTGTCTGTATTTTTTTTTTTAGTACGTTCAACAGCATTTCACAATCATAATAACATCCTTTTTTGTCTTTGCAGAGGAAATTGGAAGGTTATTTGGGAGTATTCTAGCAAACTCTGAACCCGGTTTAGAAGGTATTTTTTAATTCATATTTTTTTTTCAGTACAATCAGGTATATTAACTATATAGAGATAGATTTACAGCTTTTTAGTGTAGCTATTATTGAAAAGTGGCGGACGTTCAAAGGATTATATTATTTATTTAGTTTAGTTTAAATGTCCACCAAAAACTTACTAATTATTCTGTTTCCTGTGAGATTTAAAATGCCTTTTAAGAGTAAATATGTGTTTTTACAGAAAAAGTCTGGACACTGTCTCACCCTCTTAGCCTTTCAAATAAGACTAAGATCTCTCTACTTAGTCAAAAAATGTATATTAGATTTGTAGAAATATGAAAGGCGCTTGGGAGCTGAGGGATATATATATATATATAATCTGTTATGAGCTATTCATAAATTTGTTTTTGACCATAAAAGAGATGAATTGTCGTTTATCAAAGTATATATATGGGTGATTTCAAGCCCATATATAGAAAATTATAAGCAATTTGTATAATGAATCTAATAATAATAAATCCAACAACTGAGTATGTATAATAAAATAGTATTTAATCAAACAAATACATTTGAGTAGAAATTCAATAAAATAAAGTTGTGGCCACAACTGAAAAATAAGCTATTTAAAAAACGATATAGAGACTTCTATAAAATCTATCTAAACCCTAAACAGTAGTATATATGGGATTCTTATCTGATTTTTACAATATAGTTAAACACATCCTGTTGAGCATTTGAATGACACTTATAGTGAAGATATATTCATGAGGTGACACTTAATAGTGAAGAAAACACTTAATAGTGAAGAATTTAAAAAGTCTTTTAAAAGAAACAACAATGAGTTTGTTTCTTAATAATGTGGCTGATTTTTATCAAAACATCACAGATTTTGACACAAATTATAAGATGATGTGAGAAAAGACTAGCAGTTCTCCAGTATTGAATTGTGACTGAAGTGTATTAGTGCAATTTGTATCCAAATTCAGTAGTAACAATTTTCATAAAAAGCAAAGATGAGTACTGGTTTTGTTCTGTTTTTCTTGTGAGAAAAAGGTTGATAGTAAGTTAATGTCACTTGACGTTCCAATTTGTATGTTGTTTAGATCGTTGCCAACTTAATATCCGATCTTAATGTACAAAGTTCTCCAATAATATATTTAGTGCACAGTTCTATAAATGGGGGTGTATGAGAGAATGGGAAATATTGCTGATAATCTAGATTCTGGTGCCACCCTTAATCAGTAATGAAATTAAATTTATACAGGGAGATATAGTGTCAGACCATATATTAATGGTCTGATAAAGTAAGGGAAATAAAGGCACACAGAGAATTTATTTCATACCAAAAATAAATTTATTAATTATAATCCCTTGTCACATTTCGTGAAAAACTCTGCATTTGACTCAAACCAACACAAAATAAGGTAAACACCATATATATACAACACCTTACATCTAAGGTAACAATGCCTGCAGGATATCTATAAAGCATACGTATGCTGCTAAGTCTAATAATATCTAAGACACACATTAATCAGGTTGCTAGATTGTATATAGACCTAAAATAGAACAATTATGCACATATCCTAATAGTAGTTATAACATGTCTAAAGCAGTGTGTCAAAACATAACATAATGGAAAAAATAAAATAAACCGCTGAGAAAAGTCTCTCTCAGAAGCTAGGAGGAAACACAGTTAGATCCTGCACTCGGTCCAGGAAAATGCAAAGTGAAAATACAGTCCTTTATGCAAAAGGTAAAGTAAACGTATTAGTTCTTACTGTAATCTGTTCCCAAAAGTAAGATTTTGAATCACTTGCCAGGATAGAGCATGCAGCAGTGAAACAAACTAGCTCTGTGTCCCAGGAGATTTTCAAAGAAGCAGACCGCTCTCTCTGTGGCGTCTGATGTCACTGGGGGGGGAGTGGTATAGCTTGCAAGCTCTTCCAATCGGACTTGTAGGTAAAGTGCACTTTCCGTGTGTAGTAGTGATCAGCTGTACCGGCATCCGCCGCACCGAGAAAGAACCAGGCTTTCCCTAGGCTGATAGATCAAAAGCATCGGAGCGTACGTCAGGATATACGCAAACTTGCTCAGGTGGATACGATATGTATGTTCCTCTCGCTCTTAGCTTACGTGCATTTACTTAGACTCCACAGGTGCCTGTTTTCCAAGTCCTGTATTCGCTTCACAGGGCAACAGATGAAACACCAAACAGTCCTTATAGTAGCACAGACCATATGTTTTTTTGCAGCATGTTTCTTTAAAGTCAGCACATAATACAGGTATGCAGATAAAGTGCAGGCAGTAAAAAGGTATAAAAGGCTATGCGTGTCCCATAGACCTTAGAACCTTAAACAGTTCTTATACACAGGAGTTAGTCGACCTGCTCCTGAATAAAACACTTCAGTGTTAAAAACACAAACCAACGATCGTTTCACCCCCACATCCAGTGTGTTTCACAGGGGTTCATCAGGGCTTGAATGAATCCTTACCGGATTTCCTCTTAAGATAAAGCTCACCTGACATTCTTCAGGTGTGCTTCCCCCACCTGGGGTAATTAATTAATTAAAGGTGTGTTCACATAAGAAAACATATTCCAGTTTAAAGATGCATATAATCAAAATACAAAAACCTTATGTGTAAAGTTGTGAAGATTCTAGTTATACACTAAAATCCTAGGGAAAGTAAAAGCCTAATTCCTCAGCTTTCTAACACTTATTGCCACAACAAAAAATTATGACACCTTACGAATATAGCACATGTCTTGTCTGAAAAGGGGAGAGTCCACTGACTATAAAAAACTAGCATACTCCAATTTATCATTAAGTCCTACTGGGTATCTAGTATTAAGTTTATAGATCCATTTTGTTTCTTTCTGCAATAGAACTTTGTCCTTATTGCCACCTCTACCATTAGTTATCCCTTTGTCTATGATAGTAAATTTCAAAGATTCTACACTTCCATTATGGAACATGCCAAAGTGTCTTGCCACATTTGTGTCATTTTCATGAAGGATATCGTCCTGATGTTCCTGTACCCGGTCCTTTACTAACCTTTTGGTTTTTCAAACGTAAAAGACCGGGCACGAGCAGCGAAGAAGATAGATTACCCCTTCAGATTTGCAGTTGAAGAAGAATTTAATGTCAAAAACCTTTTCACATGAAGTGAAGAACTGTTTGGTGCTATCCATGTGGGCACAGTACACACAGTGCCCACATGGATAGCTACCTTTTATTCCCTTGTCCCTTCTTAGCCAGTCTGCATTAGAGGGGCCTCTCACAAATTGACTCTGAACTAAGTGATCTCTCAAACTTAGTGCTTTTCTAGCTGTTAGTAGTGGTTTTTCACCAATCGAATCTCTAACCTTGTCATCCAAGGTAAGTATATGCCAGTTATTAGCTAGTGCTGATCTAATATTGGACCATTGATTATTAAACTTAGTGATAAATCTAATTTGCGTCTCTTTGGGCTTTGATTTAATGTTATACAGCAGGTGGTCTCTAGGAGTCTTTCGTGCCTTCCACAAAGCTTTTTTAAGACATTTATTGGAATATCCTCTTTTGAGAAACCTTTCTTTCATTAGGGCAGCATGTGTATCAAATTTTGTTAGTGATGAACAGTTTCTCCTAAGCCGGAGGAACTGTCCATACGGAATACCCTTAATCAGATGGACAGGATGACCACTATCAGCATGTAAGATGCTGTTAGTGGCATTCTTTTTCCTGAAATTTTCTGTCACGATCTTCAAGCCTTCCTTCTTGATAGTAATATCAAGAAAGTTTAGTTCGGTCTTGTTTGTCTCTGATGTGAGGATGATGTTCCTGTCATTATGGTTAAGTTCATGAACAAAATCATGAAATTCTTCTACACTCCCATCCCATAGGACAAGAACATCATCCACATATCTAACCCACATTAACACCTTATTGTTAAAGGTGTCACTGTGTCGTTCAAATATATCTGACTCCCAAGCCCCAAATGGAGGCAGGCGTAGGTGGGAGCACACACTGCCCCCATAGCTGTTCCCCGTATCTGTTTATAGATCTGTCCGTCAAACGTAAATACATTATTCTGGAGGACAAATCTAAGTAAAGAAATAACAAACTCAGAATGTTCTGAGAACAGGGGACCTTTTGTTTCCAAAAATTTCCTTATTGCCTGGAGTCCAATATCATGAGGAATAGAGGAGTATAGCCCCTCTACATCTAGAGAAGCTAGCAGTGTATTATCATTTACTACCACTCCATCAAGTTTCCTCAAAAGATGCGCTGTGTCCTTAACATATGATGTTAAAGATAAAAGGAATGGACGTAGATATTTATCTACATATTCCCCAGCTTTCTCAGTGACACTGCCAATCCCTGACACGATAGGCCTTCCTGGGGGACACTTCAAGTTCTTGTGTAATTTCGGGAGAATATAGAAAACAGGCATTACAGGGAAATCAGAGACCAAGAACTTAAACTCTTTCTGATCTATGGTTCCCCTACATCTTGCTTCATTTAGAAGTTTAAAGAGGGAATTCTGTATCTGTGCCAGGGGGTTGTGATCCAACCTTACATATTGGTTCTTGTCATTCAATTGGCGTTTTGCTTCATTTACATAAAGCTGTTCATCCAGAAGGACTAAATTTCCGCCCTTATCGGCCGGTTTGATCACCAACCCCCTGGCCACAGACAGTTCCCTCAAAGCTTTCCTCTCTCTGGGTTTCAAATTGTCATCTGTCTTAAAAGGAATCATCGTGTCAATTTCCTTTTCCATTTTCTTCACAAAGAAAGAGTTTAAGTTCTTGGTCTCTGATTTCCCTGTAATGCCTGTTTTCTATATTCTCCCGAAATTACACAAGAACTTGAATTGTCCCCCAGGAAGGCCTATCGTGTCAGGGATTGGCAGTGTCACTGAGAAAGCTGGGGAATATGTAGATAAATATCTACGTCCATTCCTTTTATCTTTAACATCATATGTTAAGGACACAGCGGATCTTTTGAGGAAACTTGATGGAGTGGTAGTAAATGATAATACACTGCTAGCTTCTCTAGATGTAGAGGGGCTATACTCCTCTATTCCTCATGATATTGGACTCCAGGCAATAAGGAAATTTTTGGAAACAAAAGGTCCCCTGTTCTCAGAACATTCTGAGTTTGTTATTTCTTTACTTAGATTTGTCCTCCAGAATAATGTATTTACGTTTGACGGACAGATCTATAAACAGATACGGGGAACAGCTATGGGGGCAGTGTGTGCTCCCACCTACGCCTGCCTCCATTTGGGGGCTTGGGAGTCAGATATATTTGAACGACACAGTGACACCTTTAACAATAAGGTGTTAATGTGGGTTAGATATGTGGATGATGTTCTTGTCCTATGGGATGGGAGTGTAGAAGAATTTCATGATTTTGTTCATGAACTTAACCATAATGACAGGAACATCATCCTCACATCAGAGACAAACAAGACCGAACTAAACTTTCTTGATATTACTATCAAGAAGGAAGGCTTGAAGATCGTGACAGAAAATTTCAGGAAAAAGAATGCCACTAACAGCATCTTACATGCTGATAGTGGTCATCCTGTCCATCTGATTAAGGGTATTCCGTATGGACAGTTCCTCCGGCTTAGGAGAAACTGTTCATCACTAACAAAATTTGATACACATGCTGCCCTAATGAAAGAAAGGTTTCTCAAAAGAGGATATTCCAATAAATGTCTTAAAAAAGCTTTGTGGAAGGCACGAAAGACTCCTAGAGACCACCTGCTGTATAACATTAAATCAAAGCCCAAAGAGACGCAAATTAGATTTATCACTAAGTTTAATAATCAATGGTCCAATATTAGATCAGCACTAGCTAATAACTGGCATATACTTACCTTGGATGACAAGGTTAGAGATTCGATTGGTGAAAAACCACTACTAACAGCTAGAAAAGCACTAAGTTTGAGAGATCACTTAGTTCAGAGTCAATTTGTGAGAGGCCCCTCTAATGCAGACTGGCTAAGAAGGGACAAGGGAATAAAAGGTAGCTATCCATGTGGGCACTGTGTGTACTGTGCCCACATGGATAGCACCAAACAGTTCTTCACTTCATGTGAAAAGGTTTTTGACATTAAATTCTTCTTCAACTGCAAATCTGAAGGGGTAATCTATCTTCTTCGCTGCTCGTGCCCGGTCTTTTACGTTGGAAAAACCAAAAGGTTAGTAAAGGACCGGGTACAGGAACATCGGGACGCTATCCTTCATGAAAATGACACAAATGTGGCAAGACACTTTGGCATGTTCCATAATGGAAGTGTAGAATCTTTGAAATTTACTATCATAGACAAAGGGATAACTAATGGTAGAGATGGCAATAATGACAAAGTTCTATTGCAGAAAGAAACAAAATGGATCTATAAACTTAATACTAGATACCCAGTAGGACTTAATGATAAATTGGAGTATGCTAGTTTTTTATAGTCAGTGGACTCTCCCCTTTTCAGACAAGACATGTGCTATATTCGTAAGGTGTCATCATTTTTTGTTGTGGCAATAAGTGTTAGAAAGCTGAGGAATTAGGCTTTTACTTTCCCTAGGATTTTAGTGTATAACTAGAATCTTCACAACTTTACACATAAGGTTTTTGTATTTTGATTATATGCATCTTTAAACTGGAATATGTTTTCTTATGTGAACACACCTTTAATTAATTAATTACCCCAGGTGGGGGAAGCACACCTGAAGAATGTCAGGTGAGCTTTATCTTAAGAGGAAATCCGGTAAGGATTCATTCAAGCCCTGATGAACCCCTGTGAAACACACTGGATGTGGGGGTGAAACGATCGTTGGTTTGTGTTTTTAACACTGAAGTGTTTTATTCAGGAGCAGGTCGACTAACTCCTGTGTATAAGAACTGTTTAAGGTTCTAAGGTCTATGGGACACGCATAGCCTTTTATACCTTTTTACTGCCTGCACTTTATCTGCATACCTGTATTATGTGCTGACTTTAAAGAAACATGCTGCAAAAAACATATGGTCTGTGCTACTATAAGGACTGTTTGGTGTTTCATCTGTTGCCCTGTGAAGCGAATACAGGACTTGGAAAACAGGCACCTGTGGAGTCTAAGTAAATGCACGTAAGCTAAGAGCGAGAGGAACATACATATCGTATCCACCTGAGCAAGTTTGCGTATATCCTGACGTACGCTCCGATGCTTTTGATCTATCAGCCTAGGGAAAGCCTGGTTCTTTCTCGGTGCGGCGGATGCCGGTACAGCTGATCACTACTACACACGGAAAGTGCACTTTACCTACAAGTCCGATTGGAAGAGCTTGCAAGCTATACCACTCCCCCCCCAGTGACATCAGACGCCACAGAGAGAGCGGTCTGCTTCTTTGAAAATCTCCTGGGACACAGAGCTAGTTTGTTTCACTGCTGCATGCTCTATCCTGGCAAGTGATTCAAAATCTTACTTTTGGGAACAGATTACAGTAAGAACTAATACGTTTACTTTACCTTTTGCATAAAGGACTGTATTTTCACTTTGCATTTTCCTGGACCGAGTGCAGGATCTAACTGTGTTTCCTCCTAGCTTCTGAGAGAGACTTTTCTCAGCGGTTTATTTTATCTTTTCCATTATGTTATGTTTTGACACACTGCTTTAGACATGTTATAACTACTATTAGGATATGTGCATAATTGTTCTATTTTAGGTCTATATACAATCTAGCAACCTGATTAATGTGTGTCTTAGATATTATTAGACTTAGCAGCATACGTATGCTTTATAGATATCCTGCAGGCATTGTTACCTTAGATGTAAGGTGTTGTATATATATGGTGTTTACCTTATTTTGTGTTGGTTTGAGTCAAATGCAGAGTTTTTCACGAAATGTGACAAGGGATTATAATTAATAAATTTATTTTTGGTATGAAATAAATTCTCTGTGTGCCTTTATTTCCCTTACTTTATCAGACCATTAATATATGGTCTGACACTATATCTCCCTGTATAAATTTAATTTCATTAGTGCACAGTTCTCCGATAGTGTATTTTGTGCAGCTGTGTGTTACGTGAAGCGGTGATTATGTTCAAAGTCAGATGTTATTATCCTTAAATCTTAATATCAGTTTGCTTCTGTATGAGTTAGTAGTAGATGTGTAAATATAGTGAAATGTTGCAGCTTTGTGACAAACTTACCTGGCTGCACTCCCAGGCCGGCATTGTTCCTTGCATGGCGGAAGTACTCGCAGCCAACTACCTTTAAGACCCGGTTTTTACATACGGGTCTTACATACGGGTATGAACCACGCATAAAAAGGTGAGATCCATTCCACAGAAAATATCTTGATAAAGGCACTCAGAGTGCTGAAACGCGTCAAAGTAATCTGTGGATCTTTATGCACCTGTCATTTGTTTTTCTTCAAACACTGCTGCAGAATATAGGAGGAACCTACCCTATATACGACTCACAAGGCCTAAGGTGGACAAACCGCACAGAAAGGAACACACAGAATCAGCGGAGACAGTGAAGCGGCTGCGAGTACTTCCGCCGTGCAAGGAACAACGCCGGCCTGGGAGCGCAGCCAGGTAAGTCTGTCACAAAGCTGCAACATTTCACTATATTTACACGTCTACTACTAACTCATACAGAAGCAAACTGCTATTAAGATTTAAGGATAATAACATCTGACTTTGAACATAATCACCGCTTCACATAACACACAGCTGCACAAAATACACTATCGGAGAACTGTGCACTAAATATATTATTGGAGAACTTTGTACATTAAGATCGGATATTAAGTTGGCAACGATCTAAACAACATACAAATTGGAACGTCAAGTGACATTAACTTACTATCAACCTTTTTCTCACAAGAAAAACAGAACAAAACCAGTACTCATCTTTGCTTTTTATGAAAATTGTTACTACTGAATTTGGATACAAATTGCACTAATACACTTCAGTCACAATTCAATACTGGAGAACTGCTAGTCTTTTCTCACATCATCTTATAATTTGTGTCAAAATCTGTGATGTTTTGATAAAAATCAGCCACATTATTAAGAAACAAACTCATTGTTGTTTCTTTTAAAAGACTTTTTAAATTCTTCACTATTAAGTGTTTTCTTCACTATTAAGTGTCACCTCATGAATATATCTTCACTATAAGTGTCATTCAAATGCTCAACAGGATGTGTTTAACTATATTGTAAAAATCAGATAAGAATCCCATATATGCTACTGTTTAGGGTTTAGATAGATTTTATAGAAGTCTCTATATCGTTTTTTAAATAGCTTATTTTTCAGTTGTGGCCACAACTTTATTTTATTGAATTTCTACTCAAATGTATTTGTTTGATTAAATACTATTTTAATATACATACTCAGTTGTTGGATTTATTATTATTAGATTCATTATACAAATTGCTTATAATTTTCTATATATGGGCTTGAAATCACCCATATATATACTTTGATAAACGACAATTCATCTCTTTTATGGTCAAAAACAAATTTATGAATAGCTCATAACAGATTATATATATATATCCCTCAGCTCCCAAGCGCCTTTCATATTTCTACAAGAGTAAATATGTGAGTACATAGGGGGAGAAAGCATTTCAGTATCTATTTAGAAGTGCCTTCTGTCAAACACACTGTATCACTGATCCAACAAAAGGTTAATATTTACCCAAAAAAAATATGATTCTGTGTCCTGTAAGAAGTAGTATTCCCTGTCTATTTCATGTTTGTGAAAAACGATAGGGGAAAATTAACATCTCTGTATGTGAATGTTCTACTCTTATAATTTGTTTTTGTTTTAATTTGAATGATGTTTACAAGTCTGTAATTTTGGCTAATTGATTATCTTTTATATAATAAATGTTTTTATTGAGTTTTCCAATTTCTTGTGTACAAAACAAGTTATCTGGATACACATATACAAGCATCTTACAATAAACATGAACATATGTATATTTGTGGAGCAACCAGTTTGCCCTAGAATGGTAGAGTATTGTGATTATTTACCGACCTCATATAAATGTAGCATCTGTAAGGTATATAATGACCTTGGTGCAAATTTAAGTAACATTAGTAGGGTCTATCTCCCACAGGAATATGACCTCTAGTATGAAATCTTTTTTTCCTAAGTAAGTATAATGCATTTTTTCTAACTTTAGGACCATGGTAACTTCTTTAATCCATTGTGTTAATGTTGGGATTTCTTGTTTCTTCCATAGCCTAGGGATTAGTCTTTTCGCACAGCTCAACATACAAGACAGTAGTTTTCTTCTATATGCACAGCCAAGGTTGGGTAGTTGATTCAGGAGGACTATAGTGGAGTTTAGTGTGAGATTGAGTTGTAATTTATTTTTTATATATGTAGTGATCTGGTCCCAGAACGGTTTCAGTTTGGGGCATGACCACCACACATGGGTCATGTTCCCTATTTCTCCGCATAGTCTCCAGCATAAAGGGGACGATGATGGAAAAATCTTGTTTAATCTATGTGGAGTGAGATACCACCTGGAGAGAATCTTATAATTAAGTTCTACTAAAGTGGATGAAATGGAGGATTTCCTAGTAGAGGAAAATGTGTAAGCCCATTGAGTGTCAGTAAATTCTAATTGCATCTCCCTTTCCCATTGCTTTGTGTAGGACGGTGTTGTTTTGGGAAACCTTTTACACAATATAGCATATATCAAAGAGACATGTGATCTTACTGTGCTCGTAGTTGTACATAGTTTTTCAAATGGTGTAAAGGGTCTTAAGAGTTCGTGTTTTTGTGTATCTGTCATGACTGAATGTCGAGCTTGTAGATATAAATACCATTTGTCAAAAGGGGTCCCTATTTCCTCTTTTAATTCCTGTTGATTCCTGAACAAGCCCTCCCTTGTAAGTGTGTGTATTGGGACACTTGCGTGTGTAGGGGTAGAGTGCGTCAGGCCCTCTAATTGATCTGGAAAGAAGTAAGGATTTTGAAACAGGGGGGATAGGGGAGAGATTGTAGTTGAAAGGTTATTCTGTTCTTTAAGTGTTTTGTCCCAAATATCTAATGTGGCTTTTATTAAGATATTAGTCCCTACCTGATTTGGTCTATGTTTTTTCAATAGCCAGGGTAAAGTGGATAAATTTAGTATTCTTGTTAATTGAGATTCCATATGAACCCATGGTTTTGATGGACTGTTGTGGCACCAAGCTACAATTCGTGCTAATAGGGATGCTGTATAATAATTTCTAAGAATTGGGACACTCAGTCCCCCATCCTCTTTAGCTAGGTACAAGGTTTTTCTTGCCACTCTTGGTCTACTATGTGACCATATAAACGACTCTAGTAACTTTTGATGAGAATTAAAGAAGTGCTGGGGTAGATTAATAGGCAGCGTTTGAAACAAATAAAGGTATTTCGGTATGATAGACATTTTAATCGCATTTATACGGCCTATCCATGATAGGTGTCCCTGTTTGTGCCATGTGTTTAGTAGTTGACTAATTTCTAAGTATATAGGCACAAAGTTCTTTTCATATATCTCTGATGGCTTGTTTGGGATTATTGTCCCTAGGTATTTAACTGAGTGGACTACATCAAATTGTGTATGTGTAGTCAGATACTGGATAGATGGCCGGTTTAGATTGATGGGCATCAACATAGACTTATCCAAGTTAATTGAGAAATTTGAGACCTGTTTATATTCCTGGAAAGTTTGTAGTAATTGAGGTATTGAGGATTTAGGCTCTGTCAGTGTGAAAATTATGTCGTCTGCGAAGAGTAAACATTTCTGGGTGTGTGGGCCATATGTAAAGCCTTTGATTTCAGGGTGTGTCCTGACCATTGTCGCAAGAATTTCTACCGTTAAAATAAATAGTAGGGGCGAGAGGGGACATCCCTGCCTTGTACCATTCCTAATTGGAAAGGTATGTGACTGGGTGCTGTTGACTATCACTTTAGCAGAGGGGATTGAGTAGAGAGCTTTGATCCTATTTATGTAACTGTCGGGAAAGTTAAATTTCGTCAATGTCGCCCACATGAAGTCCCAGTCGACCCTGTCAAATGCCTTCTCGGCGTCTGTGGAAAGGAAAGTCATTGGGGTATTGTTGTCCGTCGCGTATTGTAATGTATGTAGTATTCTGGTGGTGTTGTCTTTTGCTTCTCGTCCTTGCACAAATCCTACTTGATCGGTATGGACAATTTGGGGTAGTATATTGTTTAGTCTGGTGGCTAGTAGTTTTGCATATATTTTCATGTCTATATTGATTAGGGAGATTGGGCGATAGTTTTGGACTTTGTCGTCTGCTTTTCCTGGTTTTGGGATTACGGTGATGGATGCTTCTAATAGTGGTTGAGAGAATTTTGATCCCTTATCTATATCTTGGTATAGTGTTAAGAGATGTTTACTTAATTGGAAATTGTATAGTTGATAAAACTTAGATGTAAGGCCATCTGGGCCCGGTGCTTTCCCTATTGGCAGTTGTTTGATTGTATTCAGGACCTCTTGTAGAGTGATAGGGGAGGCTATTTTTTCCCTATCTGTCTCGGTCAATGTTGGAACCTGGACTCTGGAGAGATATTGTTGTATTAGTTCTAGTTTATTAGAGGTTTTGTGTGTATTTAGGTTATATAGAGATCGATAATAGTCTGCAAAACTGTCAGCTATACTTTCATTTTGGTTTTGAGGAATGCCATCTTGACCTCTGATCATACGGATATGGGTCCGTAATTTTTTCTTTTTTAACGATCTAGCTAACATTTTCCCAGCTTTATTATTCTCTATGAAGAATTTAGCTTTTGTGGTCAATGCTCTCATATGTGCATTGTGGATTAAGTGCTCGTTTAGCGCTTTTCTGGCTGCGTTTAAAACCACCAAGCGCTGGGGTGATTTGGGGTCTGATTTATGGGATATTTCTGCTTTTTTTAAGTCAGCTATAAGAGAGAGATATGTTGTGGACCTCTGTTTACGTAGTCTGTGTGTGTGTTGGATTATTTCTCCTCTAATGGTGCATTTAAATGCCTCCCAATTGTTAGTTGTCGATGTAGTCAGTGGGTCATTATGTAGGAAGAATTCCTCTGTGCGTTTGCCAATTGTCTCTACTACCATAGGATCAGTGAATATATTGTCGTTAAGTCTCCAGTTGTTTTGAGGTTTGGGTTTAGAATCCCATGTAAATGATGTGATAACCATACTATGGTCGGACCATGCGGTATGTGATATCTTTGAGTATTTAAGATTTGTCAACATATTTTGGGAACATAGAATATAGTCTATCCTAGAGTAGCTGCGTTGAGGACTGGAAAAGAATGTGAAATCTTTGGTCTCTGGGTGGAACAGTCTCCAGGTATCGAATAATGTGGGGATTTGGAGTATCTTATGGTTGGTTTTAATGTGTCTAATGGAGATGTAGGATTTCCCTGAAGATGTGTCAAGGGGGGGACAGATTGGGAAGTTCAAATCCCCACCTAGTAGAATTGGTCCCTTTGCAATGTCTAGGAGGGATCTAGTGACTAGTATAAAAAATGGGGGTGTGGGCTTGTTGGGTGCATAAATATTCGCAATGGTGATAGGCCTATTGTACAATAATCCCACCAGGATCTGGATCCTACCTTCTTTGTCTCGGAAGCTGTCTAATAATTCAAAGGGAATTCCTTGTCTAATGGATATGCATACCCCATTTTTCCCATCTATGCCTGAACTAAAGTAATGATTGGTGTAGTATCTGTTTGTGATAGTGGGTTCTTTGCTTCGTCTGAAATGTGTTTCTTGGGACAATATGAAGTCTATTTTTTTCTTGAAAAAATCGTGATATGCTATAGATCGTTTTTCTGCGGACAGAAAGCCCTTGACATTTTGTGTTGCGATCTTAAACTCTCCTGAGGTGTACGTGTTGGTCATTTTTATCTGTGACATGAGTATAAATATTTATGTTCAAGTTGAGGGTGGAAAACTAATCCTGTTTGTTGGTTGCGTCAGTACAAGATGCTATTTGTCGAATGGAAATCAAGCTATGAACGTGTGTGTGTGTGTGTTAGTGGAGTGAGTGTGGTGGAGTTCGTGTAGTGTCTGAGCTTTACTACTTGCAATTGTGTAGTAGTAAATTAACTAAACAAACTAAAGTGAATATAACAATAAATTAAAAAAAAAATTGAGGAACAAATCACAGAATTAAGGCTGATAACCATAATCAATACTAGTTAGGTCATATTTCTTACCTGTGATATATAGGAACAAGAACTGGTAAACAAATTTAGGCTAACAGTCAACAATATAATAACATTGCAGAGTTTAAGGCTTAAAGGCATCTCTAACTTATAGATGAGATGATAAAACATGAAAAGTCTGTTAAGGAGTGATTACCTGGTTAACTTAGGTATATTTATGTCCACAGGTAATCATTCATTTAACCCCCCCCATTAGTCATTTTACCTGCTGGCTTTCTACTTGAAAGTTCCTGGGGGGTTGAGATTTAAAGTGTATAACTAGGGTCTACGGCTTTAATGCCATTCATCAATTGTTGGTGAAGTACTTCTATGTACGCAGCTGACATGCTGTGGTACATAAGCAAGGAGTCTTTGATCAACTCGTCTGTGTTTTCAGCGGATTTCATAATTGTCAGATGGGTCAGGTATTTGACGTTTTCGTGGAAGTCTTTTGGTTGAGGTTTGCCAATTTTTTCGTTGCCCTTTGGGAAGGTGCACATCTTCCTGATGGAGTTGTGGGGTCTCCGAACCACCCAGCGGCGGAGCGGTGATCCCCAGTTGTTTGCAGAATTGAGATGCGTTGAGTGGATCTTTGCATTCGTACCGCCGTCCTTCTTTCTGAACTATTAGGGACACTGGGAACCCCCACCTATAGGGGATCTTTAAGTTACGAAGATGTGAAGTCAGCTCATGATATGTTTTCCTCTGTTGAAGAGTGCGAAAGGAGAGATCTTGGAATATTTGGATCTTTGAGCCTTGATGTATTAGGTGAGTTTGTTTTCTAGCGAGAGATAAAATCGTCTCCTTGTCCTGGTAACTTAAGAAACATACTATAATGTCCCTGGGAGGCTGGTCGCCTTGTGGCTTTGGTCTTAGAGAACGGTGTGCTCTTTCTAAGGGGATATGCCGGTCTTCTTCATGGTCTGATGAGAGTAGCATACCTTGGAACAAGCCCTGTAAGAAATCTTTTATCTCTGTACCTTGAACCTCTTCTGGAATGCCTCTAAATCTTAAATTACAACGTCTCGTTCTATTTTCAAGATCATCCAGTTTGTTTTCAAGGTCTTTTATGAGAGTGTCGTGCTGGTTCATCGTATGGTTCATTTCTGCCATGTTGTTGCAGATGTCTTCATGATCTCCCTCTAGTGTTTCTACTCTGGCCCCCAAATCAGTGATGTCCTTTTTGAGGTCAGCACATTCCTGTTTGATACAGCATTTGACTTGATCTATCAGTGTGACTATCTCTTTAAGGGTGGCTGGTTGATCTGCCCCTCTGTCATTGCCCTGTTGTGGTGATTTTGGGGAGCTGGGCTGTGAATTGAACTGTTGTTCTGTGTCATCTTCCTCCCCTATAGAGTGTTGTGGGGATTTTTTCTTTTCTGAGCTTTTGAAGAAGTTTGAGACTGTGTTCTGAGAGGAGCTGTGCCCTTTTAGTTGTTTATCTGGCTTTGGCGGTTTGCGCAGAGCCATCTTGGTTTTTGGTCTGCGGTGGCTCTTACTTTATATAAATAGGGGGTGCTCGTATTGCGGTAAGAAGGCTTAAGTGAGGCCCTTCTATGTAGCCCTGAGACAGCTTTGGTATTTTCCTATAAAGCAGCTAGGAGGCAGGTCTTCCGTGTCAATTTTGGGTGTAGAGCTAAGATCAGTGTTTATATATATATTATTTGCCCCTCGTGTGTATGGATATTGGTATTGTTTAATCGCCTCTTAGGTTATGGAGTACGCTCATCATGGGGTTTAATTAATGCCCTGTGCTGAGGCTTGTGGGTCGCAATATTGTCAGCGCATCGCGCTGTGGCAGTCTGATTTCTAATGTTCCGTACTCACGGTTTATTGCTGGAATCGTGCCGTGTCGACATTTGGGGTCTCTCGGTTATATCTTGCAGGGGATAAGATCCCGATCGCCACTCTGCAGATTCTGTACGTAGCCAGCGGTATGCACGGCTTTTCAGTTTGTTAACTGTTGTCCGTTGTTATGTGGCTGTGGTTTGGCGCCTCTACTTGGGCCTTGCAAATTGCAGTATCGGACTTTGCATAGACCGTTTTCCCATCTGTCCGATCAAACTAGCGCCATTAGTTCCTGGGGTCATTAGATGTTCGATGCACTATCGGATGGAAATCTTGCTCGAAAATGACCTTTGTTTCTAAAGAAAGCCCTTTCTCTGTGTGAGGAGCTCTAGCAACTCGCAGCCATCTTAGATGCCTGCAGGCTCCGCCCTCGGCTAATTGATTATCTTATTGTCTCTTGATACAGAATCACCTACGGAAAAACATTGACTCATTTTGAGATCAGTGGATCCCTAAGAAACTGTAATATATGCTTAATCTGGAAGTAATCAACACCAACTTCCAGATATTTCCAATGCTGACTCTTTTTTAAAGAGGCAGAAGATCAGGAAGAGAATTTGTTACCCATGTGCTGCTATGGAATTGATGAGGAAAGTGACCATGTAGCATCCTGCACTGTTGCATTACAAACAACCGGGGACTCTGCATCTGCATATCGCTGCAAGGAGGGTGTGCAAATAGTACCATGGGATGGCAATAAGCTGGGATGCTGTATGTCAGTTGTAATAACTGTGTGAGTGACTGGTGACTCATTGGTAATAACCCTCCTGACTCTTCTTCTTTTATGTCTTATGGTCATGGACTCCACTCCTGTCTGCCTTTGTGAGGTTAGGCTGACCAGAAAGGACTGGTAAAGGAGGGGAGGAGTGGAAACTCCTTTGAGTAATATATATATATATATATATATATATATATATATATATATATATATATATATATATATATATATATATATATATATACAAAATCCCAAATGAACTCTGCACTCACTCCGCTGTTCAACCGCCCAGGGTGCATCCAATGCCGCAGTGTGCCTTTACAAATATCCAAGAAAAGAGCACTCACCAGGACTTGTACCTTAAAGCAATTACCGCTTTATTTTAACAAAGTGACGTTTCGAGGATTTTAACCTCGTCCTCAGACTTTACAACAGTGTACATACCTGAATGCCTTTTAAACCCTCCACCGACTATCACCGCGATACCGGAAGTCACCCGGCGTCCTGTGCGCAAGACTGCGCATGTCAGAGCGTCGGCATGGCAACCGGCCGCGGTGTACACTAAAAACAAAATTGTGAATACAAACGGTTACAATATAGAGCAGTTCAATTGTTACAATCTCAATGCACTTAACAATCTAACACTATCTATTATAAGAGCTAGATAGTTACAACACTTAACATCTCTACGATGCGTGTAGTATACTGTGTCAAATTTACCTGACTATTTCTAAACTGGGAATAGGTATAGACATAATTTTGAATCAAACATATCACCTAGTATGGCTATACTAGCTATCAGAATACACTTTACTGCTAACATCTGGATAATACTCCCTAACCTTTGGTATCACAGATAACAGTGCCAGTCCAGGTTGGTATTCAACCCTCCGGGCACCAAAGTGCCCAGATTGAAGATCCACCTGGACTCGCACTGCAACAGGAGTCTATCCCTATCACCCCCTCTAGTTGGGGGTGGAATGTGATCGATGATCACATACCTCAGGTCTGCAACCGTATGGCCAGTCAGCGCAAAATGTCGTGCCACGGGTTGGTCTGACCCCTTGTTTTTTATAGCCAATCGAATGGCTGCACGATGATTGGCCATACGGGTGCGCAAGTCGTCGATAGTCTTTCCGACATAGAATAACCCACACGGACAGTGTAATAAATACACTATATGCGTCGTCGTGCAGGTTACTCTATGCCGGATAGTGTATCTGCGATTGGTGGTTGGATGAACAAAGAATTTTGCGTTAGATAAACCACTACATGTGGTGCATCCCGTACACTTATAGCAACCAGGTTTCTTAGTCTGTAGCCAGTTCGATTTTTCGTAGCACAATACAGGGTCAACCTTCACCAGAATGTCCCGTAGAGAGCGTGATCTTCTAAAGCCTACTTGTGGATATCTGGAACCCCTAAATGGCAGATTTTTATCACTTTCCACGATATTCCAGTTCTTTTTTACCAATTTTTGTAGGTTCTGCTTGTCTGAGGTATAAGTAGTCGTCAATATCATCCTTCTCTCTTTATCCCTTTTTGTCACAGTTCTTAAAGCTGTATCCTGATCCATGGAGGTAAACTTCTGGAAGTGTTGGTTAATCTGTTTCTCTTGGTAACCCCTCTGTAAGAATCGTGCTTTCATTTCTATCAACTGTTGTTGGGCATTACTCTGTTTGTTGTTATTCCGCATAACCCGCTTGAATTGAGAGATAGGTAAAGCCTTCTTGAGTGATGGAGGATGGCAGCTAGTAGCCTCCAATAATGAGTTCCTATCTGTCTCCTTTTTGTACAAAGTTGTGCCCAACACACCATCTTCCATAGATATTCGCAGGTCGAGGAAATCTACTGATGTGGAACTCTTGGTCATCTTGAATTGTAGCTTTGGATTAATGGTGTTTAATATCCTATGCCAATCATCTAATTCCTCCTCCGTACCTGACCATAGAATGATCAAATCATCTATATAGCGTTTGAAATATTTAATGTGTTGGTGTAGAAATAGATCCGTGTCACGTTCTTCAAATTCTGCCATAAATAAATTGGCGTACGATGGGGCCATATTAGACCCCATCGCCGTCCCTTGTAGTTGCAAAAAGAACGATTTCTCAAACTTGAAGTAGTTTCTGCTGAGGCAGAGATCCAATAGTTCCAGGATTAACTCTACTGGAGGTCCCACGTATGGGTATCGATTCAATTGTTTGCGAACTGCCATCATCCCCTGTTCGTGTGGTATGGAGGTATACAGACTAACCACATCCAATGTTGCTAATAAGATGGGTTGTTTGATTGTTGGAAATGATTTGATCTCTTTGATCAGACTAATCGAGTCCAACAGAAACGAAGGCATATTGCGGACACATGGTTGGAGTATACTATCCAGAAATACTGCTACCGGTTGTAAGAGGGATCCTATGGAGGACACAATAGGTCTGCCCGGTGGGCAATTCGGGTGCTTATGGATCTTCGGCAGTGTGTAAAAAGCCGGAACCCTTGGGAACTTTACTTCCATAAAGTTCCTTTCTTGTTTCGTCAACCATCCAATCCTGAATGCTCGATCCAAAACTTCATCTATCTGTTTCTTGAACAACATGGTTGCAGAAACAACTTAACCAAAGAAGAAAAGAGAGCACTGGATAACTTGAGCACAAATAAAGATCTAATCTTTAGGGAGGCCGATAAGGGAGGCGCATTGGTCATAATGGACTATTCTTACTACAAGCAAGAGATACTTTCTCAGCTGACGGATACGGCTACATACAAACAACTGACCTACAATCCTACCATGTTGTTCAAGAAACAGATAGATGAAGTTTTGGATCGAGCATTCAGGATTGGATGGTTGACGAAACAAGAAAGGAACTTTATGGAAGTAAAGTTCCCAAGGGTTCCGGCTTTTTACACACTGCCGAAGATCCATAAGCACCCGAATTGCCCACCGGGCAGACCTATTGTGTCCTCCATAGGATCCCTCTTACAACCGGTAGCAGTATTTCTGGATAGTATACTCCAACCATGTGTCCGCAATATGCCTTCGTTTCTGTTGGACTCGATTAGTCTGATCAAAGAGATCAAATCATTTCCAACAATCAAACAACCCATCTTATTAGCAACATTGGATGTGGTTAGTCTGTATACCTCCATACCACACGAACAGGGGATGATGGCAGTTCGCAAACAATTGAATCGATACCCATACGTGGGACCTCCAGTAGAGTTAATCCTGGAACTATTGGATCTCTGCCTCAGCAGAAACTACTTCAAGTTTGAGAAATCGTTCTTTTTGCAACTACAAGGGACGGCGATGGGGTCTAATATGGCCCCATCGTACGCCAATTTATTTATGGCAGAATTTGAAGAACGTGACACGGATCTATTTCTACACCAACACATTAAATATTTCAAACGCTATATAGATGATTTGATCATTCTATGGTCAGGTACGGAGGAGGAATTAGATGATTGGCATAGGATATTAAACACCATTAATCCAAAGCTACAATTCAAGATGACCAAGAGTTCCACATCAGTAGATTTCCTCGACCTGCGAATATCTATGGAAGATGGTGTGTTGGGCACAACTTTGTACAAAAAGGAGACAGATAGGAACTCATTATTGGAGGCTACTAGCTGCCATCCTCCATCACTCAAGAAGGCTTTACCTATCTCTCAATTCAAGCGGGTTATGCGGAATAACAACAAACAGAGTAATGCCCAACAACAGTTGATAGAAATGAAAGCACGATTCTTACAGAGGGGTTACCAAGAGAAACAGATTAACCAACACTTCCAGAAGTTTACCTCCATGGATCAGGATACAGCTTTAAGAACTGTGACAAAAAGGGATAAAGAGAGAAGGATGATATTGACGACTACTTATACCTCAGACAAGCAGAACCTACAAAAATTGGTAAAAAAGAACTGGAATATCGTGGAAAGTGATAAAAATCTGCCATTTAGGGGTTCCAGATATCCACAAGTAGGCTTTAGAAGATCACGCTCTCTACGGGACATTCTGGTGAAGGTTGACCCTGTATTGTGCTACGAAAAATCGAACTGGCTACAGACTAAGAAACCTGGTTGCTATAAGTGTACGGGATGCACCACATGTAGTGGTTTATCTAACGCAAAATTCTTTGTTCATCCAACCACCAATCGCAGATACACTATCCGGCATAGAGTAACCTGCACGACGACGCATATAGTGTATTTATTACACTGTCCGTGTGGGTTATTCTATGTCGGAAAGACTATCGACGACTTGCGCACCCGTATGGCCAATCATCGTGCAGCCATTCGATTGGCTATAAAAAACAAGGGGTCAGACCAACCCGTGGCACGACATTTTGCGCTGACTGGCCATACGGTTGCAGACCTGAGGTATGTGATCATCGATCACATTCCACCCCCAACTAGAGGGGGTGATAGGGATAGACTCCTGTTGCAGTGCGAGTCCAGGTGGATCTTCAATCTGGGCACTTTGGTGCCCGGAGGGTTGAATACCAACCTGGACTGGCACTGTTATCTGTGATACCAAAGGTTAGGGAGTATTATCCAGATGTTAGCAGTAAAGTGTATTCTGATAGCTAGTATAGCCATACTAGGTGATATGTTTGATTCAAAATTATGTCTATACCTATTCCCAGTTTAGAAATAGTCAGGTAAATTTGACACAGTATACTACACGCATCGTAGAGATGTTAAGTGTTGTAACTATCTAGCTCTTATAATAGATAGTGTTAGATTGTTAAGTGCATTGAGATTGTAACAATTGAACTGCTCTATATTGTAACCGTTTGTATTCACAATTTTGTTTTTAGTGTACACCGCGGCCGGTTGCCATGCCGACGCTCTGACATGCGCAGTCTTGCGCACAGGACGCCGGGTGACTTCCGGTATCGCGGTGATAGTCGGTGGAGGGTTTAAAAGGCATTCAGGTATGTACACTGTTGTAAAGTCTGAGGACGAGGTTAAAATCCTCGAAACGTCACTTTGTTAAAATAAAGCGGTAATTGCTTTAAGGTACAAGTCCTGGTGAGTGCTCTTTTCTTGGATATTTATATATATATATATATATATATATATATATATATATATACAGGGAGTGCAGAATTATTAGGCAAGTTGTATTTTTGAGGATTAATTTTATTATTGAACAACAACCATGTTCTCAATGAACCCAAAAAACTCATTAATATCAAAGCTGAATAGTTTTGGAAGTAGTTTTTAGTTTGTTTTTAGTTATAGCTATTTTAGGGGGATATCTGTGTGTGCAGGTGACTATTACTGTGCATAATTATTAGGCAACTTAACAAAAAACAAATATATACCCATTTCAATTATTTATTTTTACCAGTGAAACCAATATAACATCTCAACATTCACAAATATACATTTCTGACATTCAAAAACAAAACAAAAACAAATCAGTGACCAATATAGCCACCTTTCTTTGCAAGGACACTCAAAAGCCTGCCATCCATGGATTCTGTCAGTGTTTTGATCTGTTCAGCATCAACTTTGCGTGCAGCAGCAACCACAGCCTCCCAGACACTGTTCAGAGAGGTGTACTGTTTTCCCTCCTTGTAAATCTCACATTTGATGATGGACCACAGGTTCTCAATGGGGTTCAGATCAGGTGAACAAGGAGGCCATGTCATTAGATTTTCTTCTTTTATACCCTTTCTTGCCAGCCACGCTGTGGAGTACTTGGACGCGTGTGATGGAGCATTGTCCTGCATGAAAATCATGTTTTTCTTGAAGGATGCAGACTTCTTCCTGTACCACTGCTTGAAGAAGGTGTCTTCCAGAAACTGGCAGTAGGACTGGGAGTTGAGCTTGACTCCATCCTCAACCCGAAAAGGCCCCACAAGCTCATCTTTAATGATACCAGCCCAAACCAGTACTCCACCTCCACCTTGCTGGCGTCTGAGTCGGACTGGAGCTCTCTGCCCTTTACCAATCCAGCCACGGGCCCATCCATCTGGCCCATCAAGACTCACTCTCATTTCATCAGTCCATAAAACCTTAGAAAAATCAGTCTTGAGATATTTCTTGGCCCAGTCTTGACGTTTCAGCTTGTGTGTCTTGTTCAGTGGTGGTCGTCTTTCAGCCTTTCTTACCTTGGCCATGTCTCTGAGTATTGCACACCTTGTGCTTTTGGGCACTCCAGTGATGTTGCAGCTCTGAAATATGGCCAAACTGGTGGCAAGTGGTATCTTGGCAGCTGCACGCTTGACTTTTCTCAGTTCATGGGCAGTTATTTTGCGCCTTGGTTTTTCCACACGCTTCTTGCGACCCTGTTGACTATTTTGAATGAAACGCTTGATTGTTCGATGATCACGCTTCAGAAGCTTTGCAATTTTAAGAGTGCTGCATCCCTCTGCAAGATATCTCACTATTTTTGACTTTTCTGAGCCTGTCAAGTCCTTCTTTTGACCCATTTTGCCAAAGGAAAGGAAGTTGCCTAATAATTATGCACACCTGATATATGGTGTTGATGTCATTAGACCACACCCCTTCTCATTACAGAGATGCACATCACCTAATATGCTTAATTGGTAGTAGGCTTTCGAGCCTATACAGCTTGGAGTAAGACAACATGCATAAAGAGGATGATGTGGTCAAAATACTCATTTGCCTAATAATTCTGCACTCCCTGTATATATATATATATATATATATATATATATATATATATATATATATATATATATATATATATATATATATAATGTATATCAGATAGCTTGGCTGCCTAACAACCAGTATCTTCTCTTTCTTGCAACCTGGAACACATCACAATATATTTGATAATATATTTTATTATAAAATAATATTTATATACAGCTAGAATACAAGTTATGGCGTAATGGCTGTTCGCAATTAGCGTGTGCGTTATTTTCATTTCGCACTTTACATAACGTTGGGATTTCAAGTATGAAAAGAACCTCGTTACGCATCGCGGTAATATGAGTACCACGTTTATTTCCCTAGCATAATCACGGACGCATAATGGAATCTCCCATAGAGATCAATGCAAACTGAAGAGTACACGGATTTGTCTTCTATCACTTGATATCGCGAGAACTACACACTGCTCTGTCATATCACTCATACAACTTCATGGACACAAACTAAAATCAGATCAAATGTACAAATAACAATCGCTCACACAACATATCGCATACGCATTCAACATTCACAATCCCTTACAACTAATACTACACAAAATTTACACTAAACGAGGATTAGGAAAATACGTTGTGATCTGCATCACGGAACAAAACAACATGAAAAATGAATTGCACACTGATACACAAACAAAACATTTGCATTGCTGATTAGAAAACATTATTAAAAAATAAACATTTACAGCACTTAACTAATACTGTCACGCCGCGCCGTTGCTAGGGGCGCAGCGTCTCCCTCTTGGTCGTTGCCTAGGGCTGTGTCGGCTCTGGATGCGTGCGGCACTGACGTCTTCGCTGCACTCTCCTCATGCCAGTCAGTCCTGTGGCGCCAATCCTCTGCTTATTTAAATGGGTAGCAAGCGATCTGTCACTGCCCAAGTATAAGTGCTACTTCGTGTACTCCTGGGAGTGATAGATCGTTTGCTGGACCGTTACATTGTTGCTTAACCCTGCCAGTCTCACTATGCTACCTGGTTAACCCCTGCATTACTGTCTGAAACATTGTTGCTGAACCCTGCCTGTCTCACTACGCTACCTGGTTAATCCCTGCATTACTGTCTGAAACATTGTTGCTGAACCCTGCCTGTCTCACTTCGCTACCTGGTTAACCCCTGCATTACTGACTGATTTTTGTTGCCAAACCCTGCTTGCCTGACCATTCTAGTGGTTTGTCCTTGGACTGTTTTACTGTTGCCGAATCCTGCCTTCCTGACCATTCTCGTAATTTGCCTTCTGCTGTCCTGCCTGTGGTGAGTGCCGCTCTCCTCATTTGTCAAATATTTACTGCTCTGGGATATTCTCTATCTTTCCGGCTCGACGCCGGGATAACAAGACTACTGGCCGAGTTCGGTCTGATAGAGGAGTATTCCACAAGCATTACATTATACTTGGGCCATGGAGCCAGATGAGGTGGCACAAGCTGTTTATCTCTAAGGACAGATGTTGGGAACCCATACTACACAATTGCAAGATTTGGATTCCAAGCTAGAGGTATATTACCTCTCAACTCTCCTTACTAGTCACATCGAGGAATACTGCTCCTGTTGTTTCACTGCCAGTCCCTACTCCTAGTACTGTGGTTTCTCCCTCTGCTTCTGGAAGCATACCCTGGATACCTTTACCTGACAAGTATGAAGGTACTATGGATTGCAGGGGTTTTCTTAACCAATGCAGGCTGCACTTCTGTAATGATCCCCACACCTTTCAGTCTCACCAGTCAAGGGTCACCTTTATCATTTCCTTGCTGAAGGACAAGGCCCTAGCCTGGGTCTCACCTCTTCTGGAACAGAATGCTCCACTCCTGCATGATGCTGATGATTTCATTTCTGCTTTATCTTCTGTGTTTGGGGCTTCAGGCCGTACCTCCGCTGCAGAGTATTCTCTCCTGGATCTCCACCAGGGCAACAGAACTGTGGCACAGTTTGCCGTTGAGTTTCGTACCTTGGCACTTGAAACCTCTTGGGATGGCAGTGCTCTCAAGGCAGCCTTTAGGAGGGGTCTGCATGAACGCCTCAAAGATGAACTCACCTATCGTGATATTCCTTCTTCTTTGGATGACTTTATAGCACTTTGTATCAGCCTGGAATCTCGCTTCCAGGAGAGACAAGCCGAGAGAGACAGAACAAGGAGGGTCCCCCCTTCCCACCCCCCTGTTCGTTCGGTTCCGGCAGCATCCTCTACCCCTTCAACTGCTCCAGTTACCTCAGTGGAGGAACCCATGGATCTCTCCTCCTTCAAACCTTCAGTGTCTGAAAGACAGAGAAGAAGGAGACTGAGACTATGCTTTTATTGTGGCTCTAACTCCCACCAACTAAAGAACTGTGACATTCGGCCGGGAAAAGCCAATGCTTAGAGGATAACACAGGGGTACCTCTAAGCATGATTTCTACCAAATCCCCTCACTCCTCTCGGATCCTGGTACCTGTTACCCTTACCTTCCTTCAGAATACTGTCATTACTCAGGCCTTCATTGATTCAAGGGCAGCTGGAAACTTCCTGGATCACCGTTTTATGATTCAAGCAGGTCTACCTCTTCTACAGAAAAGACATTGCCTCAAAATAACTACTCTGGATGGCACCCCCCTTGGTTCAGGCTTGATCCATTTTGAGTCGGCACCCCTGTCCGTGGGTGTTCTTCATACCGAACAGCTCCAGTTCGAGGTCATTCATTCCCCAGCTCAGCCTGTCATCCTTGGTCTTCCTTGGCTTTGCTTACATAATCCACAGTTTGACTGGGCTGAAGGACAACTGGCTTCTTGGGGTCCCTCCTGTTTCCACTCCTGCCTTGCTAAAGTCACTCCTCTGCTCTGCATTCCCATAGCCAGTATCCAGACTCCTTACATCCTTCCTTCGGTTTATGCAGACTTTGCAGATGTGTTTGAGAAAAAAGCAGCCAACCTGCTGCAACCCCACCATCCCTATGACTGCAAGATCAACCTCCTTCCCGGAGCCCCACTTCCAAAAGGCAGGACGTATCCACTCTCCAAGGCTGAAACCAAATCCATGGAGGAGTACATCCAAGAGAACCTAGCTAAAGGTTTCATTCACCCTTCTTCCTCTCCTGCTGGGAATGGCTTCTTTTTTGTCAGTAAGAAGGATGATGGGCTCAGACCTTGCATTGACTACAGGGCCTTGAACAACATAACCATCAAAAATTGCTATCCCATACCCTTGATCACTGGACTATATGACTCACTCCAGGATGCTCGCTTTTTCACTAAATTGGACTTACGTGGGGCATACAATTTGATTCACATCTCTCCAGGCCACGAATGAAAGACCGCCTTTAATACAAGATCGGGGCATTACGAATACCTTGTAATGCCCTTTGGGCTGTGTAATGCCCCTGCAGTTTTCTAGGCATTTGTCAACGACGTCTTCCATGACCTCCTCAACGGCACTGTCATAGTTTATCTAGATGACATCCTTGTTTTCTCTTCCACTTTAGAGGAGCATCACAGGTACATGAGACAGGTGCTTCTTCATCTCAGAGATAATTCTTTGGTAGCCAAGCCAGAAAAATGTGAGTTTGATCAAGTCCAGATCCAATTCCTTGGATATGTCATCTCGAAGGAGGGTTTTGCCATGGATCCTGCTAAACTCACCGCTGTACTAGAATGGCCTCAACCTACCTCTTTAAAGGAATTGCAGAGGTTTTTGGGGTTCTCTAATTATTACCGCAAGTTTTTAAAGAACTTTTCTCAAACAGTAGCTCCTCTTACTGAATTGACAAAACGGAACAAAGATTGTAAACATTGGCCTCCTGAGGCCATAAATGCCTTTTCTTGTCTGAAAAGGGCTTTTTGTTCGGCTCCTGTGCTCCGCCATCCTGATCCTGACCTACAGTTCACTTTAGAGGTTGATGCCTCTGAGATAGGGGCTGGAGCAGTTCTTACTCCAAGGGACCCTTTGACTTCCAAGTCACACCCTGTAGCCTTTTTTCTCTAAATGTTTTACTCCTGCTGAGAGGAACTACGATGTGGGTAATCGTGAACTCTTAGCCATTAAGATGGCCTTGACTGAATGGCGTCACTGGTTAGAGGGCACCCCCAGTCCTATTCAGATCCTCACTGACCACAAGAATCTGACTTACCTAGAAACTGCTCATTGACTCAATCCTCTACAGGCCAGGTGGGCCTTGTTCTTTTCCCGTTTTTTACTTTATTATGATCTCCTATCTTCCTGGGACCAAGAACAAGAAGGCGGATGCCCTTTACCATCAGTTCCCTCACTCAAGTGATTCCTCAGAAGCTCCTATTGAACATATTATACCCCCCTCCTGTGTGATCACTCAACTCAATACCACCCTTCTGCAAAGATTGCAACGTGCTCAGTCTAGTAAAACTCCTGGTGCCCCTATGGTCTCTGATATCCTCTTTGTACCTCGGAACCTACGTATCCCTGTGCTAGCATGGGCTCATGATAGCAAACTCTCAGGACATCCTGGTTTGACTAGGACCTTCAGGCGTCTTTGCCAACATGTTTGGTGGCCTACTATAAAGTCTGATGCTCAGGACTATGTGAAAGCCTGCACAATTTGTGCTGCCAACAAGACTCCCCGATCCTTGCCTCCTGGCTTGCTCCAACCATTGTCCATTCCCAAACAACCCTGGACACACATAACAATGGACTTCATTGTGGACCTTCCCTCTTCCAACCCCCATACAGTTATCTGGGTTGTGGTGGATCGCTTTTCCAGACTGGCACACTTCGTACCCCTAACCAAACTGCCTTCTGCTCAGGAATTATCATCCCTTTTTCTCTTGCATGTGGTGCGACGTCATGGCATTCCTGTGAATATTGTTTCCAACAGGGGTCCACAGTTCATATCTGCCTTCTGGAGAGCCTTTTTTAAGTTGATTGGAACCACTGTTTCCTTGTCGTCTGGCTACCATCCTCAGACCAATGGACTAACTGAGAGAGCAAACCAGGATCTTGAAGCCTACCTTAGAGCCTTTGTCAACACTCGCCACACCAACTGGTCTGAATTGCTACCCCTAGCTGAACTGGCAAGAAACACTCATTGGCACTCTTCTCTTCAATGCTCTCCGTTTCAAGCTGCAGCAGAGTATCAACCTTGTATCTTCCTTCTTTCAGCTCAGTCCACTGGGGTTCCTGCCGCACACCGACACATCACTGAACTCACCACTCATTGGCAACATATTCGCTCTCAGCTGCATTCAGCTGTCTCTAGATATAAGAAGTTTGCTGATCATCATAGGGCTTCTGTACGTGCCATTCCAGTGGGTGAACATGTTTGGATCTCCACTCGACATATTCGTCTACGTCAACCCTGTCACAAATTGGGGCCTAGGTTTATCGGTCCTCTCAAGGTCCTGAAAAGACTGTCTCCTGTTGCCTACAAATTGGCCTTGCCAAGAACCCTATGCATACATCCTGTCTTCCACATCTCACAACTCAAACCATACATCAAGAATAGATATACCTGGCTCAGAACTCCTCCTCCTCTGCTCTTGATCCGTGGTGACCCCGAATATGAAGTGGCTAATATTCTGGACTCCAGGTACAGGTGCAGACAACTGCAGTATCTGATACATTGGAAGGGTTACTCTGTAGCAGACCGTTCCTGGGTCCCTGCCCGTGATGTGCATGCTCCATCTCTGGTCTCCAAATACCATGCTGCTCACCCTTTGAAGCCGGCACTGGTTCCCGGAGTGAACCCTTGAGGAGGGAGCTATGTTACACCATTGCTAGGGGTGCAGCGTCTCCCTCTTGCTCGTTGCCTAGGGCTGTGTCAGCTCTGGATGCATGCGGCACTGATGTCATCGCCACGCGCTCCTGATGCCGGTCGGTCCTGTGGCACCAATCCTCTGCTTATTTAAATGGGTAGCAAGCAATCTGTCACTGCCCAAGTATAGGTGCTACTTTGTGTACTCCTGGGAGTGATAGATCATTTGCTGGACCGTTACATTGTTGCTGAACCCTGCCTGTCTCACTACGCTACCTGGTTAACCACTGCATTACTGTCTGAAACATTGTTGCTGAACCCTGCCTGATTCACTACGCTACCTGGTTAACCCTTGCATTACTGACTGATATATTGTTGCTGAACCCTGCCTGTCTCACTACGCTACCTGGTTGACCCCTGCATTACTGTCTGAAACATTGTTGCTGAACCCTGCCTGTCTCACTTCGCTATCTGGTTAACCCCTGCATTACTGACTGATTTATTGTTGCCAAACCCTGCCTGCCTGACCATTCTAGTGGTTTGTCCTTGGACTGTTTTTCTGTTGCCGAATCCTGCCTGCCTGACCATTCTCGTAATTTGCCTTGTGCTGTCCTGCCTGTGGTGAGTGCCGCTCTCCTCATTTGTCTAATATTCCCTATCTTTCCGGCTTGATGCCGGGATAACAAGACTACTGGCCGAGTTCGGTCTGATAGAGGAGTATCCCACGAGCATTTCAAATACGATATGAACAGAAATCAGTATTTAGATTTTGGGATACTAAATTAGGAGAATGTTATGCAAAATGATCACTGTGACATCATCGCATTATACAGATTCCACAAATACATATGTGCATTTACAAACTCCATATGAGCATGCACAAATTAAAACAACTATTCCACATTGCACACATACAAATCTTCACTAAAGCACACCTGGACCTCCTTTACTTTGCAAACCGGTACATCATTACCATTTACATAGGGTATATAAGCACGCTAGAAACATGGCTTCTTTGTCTTGCTTTTTCAAGATAGATGCAGGTCTAGGCGTTGGAGGTTTCAAAGAGTTAGCAAGTTAGTTAGTGAGAGAGAGTTAGTGAGTGAGAGTTAGTTAGTGAGAGAAAGTGAGAGTTAGTTAGTGAGAAAGAGTGAGAGTTTGTCTGGGTGTGCGAGTGCTGTTTTTGGTACATTACATAAACACATTTACACGCAAACACATTCAATACATACATATGCATATCAGTAGCACTACAAACACACACATACATTCCATACCACATTCCCTTTAATCCCATACCCATCCCATAGTTAGAATGTGTTTGATTTACACCAACTTATTGTTTACATACCCTCATTCACTCCTTTTTTTTATACGTTTGTCTGTTAATTAATACCCCTTACCCTTTTTTTAAGACCGTTCACAGTTTGAGCAATTTTTACTTTTAGTTCATTATTTTGACTCCCTTTCATTTGGGCACTTTCACATTTGGAATGAGTATGGCGGGAAGGAGGGCTAGGGGAGAGTTGAGGCAGGAGATCAGCACGGAGCTCTTACAGCTTATTACACAGCAGGTTAGGAAGCAGGTTATGGAGGAGGTTAGGGAGCAGGTTATGCAGCAGAGAGGTACAGGGAGGGGGAGAGGAACTAGAGAGGAAGGGGCAGAGGAAGGGGTGGGTGGACCCAGCCACTTTGTTGAAGATGAACAAGTGGCTGGGCCCAGTGGTGTAGGGCAGGAGCGCAGACAGGGCGCATTACAATCCAGACAACAGAGGGTCACATCACAGGGGAAGCCCAGGCAGAGGGAGGAGAGTTATACCACTGAGGAGAGGGAGGTCCTTATAGCAGCCTATATGGAGAGGGCTAGGAGGCTGCAGGCACCGAAGGCCACCCCTTCAGATAAGAAAAAGTTGTGGCTGTCAACACAGTGGGGGAGTGCAGGAGGGATGTCAAATCAATACAGCACCGCAACCGGGACTGCAGAAGTGAACTCAAAAAGAAGATGTCAAGGGAGAATGCATACCATGCAGGGACCGTTGATGGGCCAGAACAGACATTTGTATACAGCCGCTGGGAGGACATGCTGCGTCCAAACATCTCTGAGGTGGCCGTAGTCGGTATTGAAGGAGAAATTGATACTGGGAACCTGCCCCTCTCATCTGCTGGTAAGCTCATTTAATAATCTCTTTACATCCACCTCATAACCCATTCACACGCAAAAGAATTTAGGGATATGACTAACGCAATTACGCTTTTTTAAACATTATTATAGAAACGCATTCAGAATTACTTTGAGAAAGTTGGATTGGAAGAAAAGCCATCACAAATAGGGGCCTCTTTATGAAAGGCCTGTCTAACATGATCTGACATTGCGGATCATGTCTGACAAATCTTGCTGAATGCGGAGAGCAAAACGCTCTCCGCATTCAGCATTGCTCCAGCAGCTCTTGTGAACTGCTGGTGCAACGCTGCCCCCTGCAAACTTGCAGCCAATGTGCTGCTAGCAGGGGGGTGTCAATCAACCCAATCGTATTTGATCAGGTTGAATTGCGGCGATGTCTGTCTGCCTCCTCAGAGCAGGTGGACAGGTTATGGAGCTGCAGTCTTTAGACCGCTGCTTCATAACTGGTGTTTCTGGCGAGCGTGAAGGCTCACCAGAAACACGGGGCTTCAAGGTCCATACGGAGCTTGATAGATATGCCCCTTAGTATTTAGTCTACAGATTAGGTGTGCATTTAAACAGATTTAAGACACACACAAAAATACATTCATATTGACCATCTAGATATCCGAAAGACTGGTTTGCAAATACGTAAATCGTATTGTTTGCTTTTGGTTACAATTGAATTGCGAAGGCAGCCTCATTAATACACTTTCAAATATAAAACATTGACATCTTTATTTGGAACTGTGCTAATATCTCTATTTCTTTCATTTTCAAATATACAGAGTCTGAGGCCGGGGAGGAGGAAACACAGCACGAACAGGCTCCTCCTTCACCCAGGCATGAGGGTGGTGAAGAAGGTGAGATGCCACCTTGGGGAGAAATGGAAGATATTCCTGCACCTCCCATCCCTGAAGAAGCCCCCATACAGAAGAGATCCCTGCAGCAGCCCCCCATGCAGCACCAGCCCCCTGTGCATTAGTCCGCTGTGCACCAGCAGCCCCCCGAGCACCAGCTCCTCCGGAGGAGAACATCCCCACAGAGATACCAGAGGTGGAGCTGATGAAGGCCTTCCTGATAGAAATACAGAGCTCCCAGAGGGAACAACAGGAATACTGAGAGTTCATGAGAAATGCAATGAACCGCCTGCTCGAAGGACAAAATAATATCTTGCAGGTCCTCCGGGAGGTGGCAGGCAGACCAGGAAGGGGAAGACCCTCAGCTCCTGGACCCTCAGCTCCTGGATCATCTGCTCCTGGGCCTCCTCCATCTCCTTCTCTGGTTAGTGAATCCCCAACCACTCATAATACTCCTCCTCCCCTTCTTCCCCAACCATCTCCAAGGAGGACACATCGTAGTGGGCATTTGCCCTCCCCAGAGCCTCCGTCTTGTGGGAATAAGGGAAGGAGGAAGAAGTAATTATGTATATCTATATTTTTTTAGTTATTTAATGTGTAAAGGATCGGTATGTGATGATGTTGTCTTCTTACACTTGTGGAGCACACTCTGTATTGAATAGGCTTCTATAGGACCAGCCCCATGGAAGCAGATTGTTTGCAGAGTGTGTTTTACAAGTGTTTTGAGGCAACATCGTCACATGCTGTCCTTGTTGATTAGATTGATTGTTTTTTGTGATGTGATGTCCAAACTGTTCTCCAAATAGAAAACAATGACCATTACAATTATACATGATGGCATATCACTGTGTTGATTTCAACAACACAGCTTAAAGGGACAGTCAACACTTGAATTATTGTTGGTTAAAAATAAATATAATTCCTTTATTACCCATTATCAATACTGTAATAGAAATACACGTTTTTACCTCTGTGATTACCTTTTATCTATACCTCTGCAAACTGACCCCTTATTACAGTTCTTTTGACAGACCTGCATTTTAGGCAATCAGTGCTTACTCCAGGGTAACTATACGTGCATGAGCTCAAAGTTTTCTATATGAAACACATTAACTAATGCCCTCTAGTGGTCAAAATGCATTCAGATTAGAGGCACTCTTCAAGGTCTAAGAAATTAGCATATAAACCTTCTAGGTTTAGCTTTCAACTAAGAACATTAAGAGAACAAAGCAAAATTGGTGATAAAAGTACATTGGAAAGTTGTTTAAAATTACATTTCTGATTTAAATCAGGAATCTTTTGTTTGACATGACTGTCCCTTTAACCCCTTAATGACCGAGGACGTGCAGGGTACGTCCTCAAAAAAAAGGCAGTTAACGCCTGAGGACGTACCCTGCACGTCCTTGGTGTGGAAAGCAGCTGGAAGCGATCCTGCTCGCTTCCAGCTGCTTTCCGGTTATTGCAGTGATGCCTCGATATGGAGGCATCCTGCAATAACCATGTATGGCCATCCGATGCAGAGAGAGCCACTCTGTGGCCCTCTCTGCACCGGACATCGATGGCCGGTATCGTTGGTGGGTGGGAGCCGACGTGGGAGGCGGATGGCGGCCATCGATGGGCCCAGTGATGTGGAGGGGGGCAGGATCGTGGGCGGGGATGACCAGGGGCGCGCACGGACGCGCGTGCGTGCACGATGGGGAGGGGGCGGGCGCGTGCACGGGAGGGAGTGGGTGGGAACCGCTACACTACAGAAAATATCTAATCTAATCAGGGTTCTAAAACATAAAAATAATAAAAATAAAAAGCGAAATCAGGGGGTGTTGGGTTGGTATGTGGGAGGGAAGTTACACTACAGAAAAAAACCTGGGGAAAAATAAAAAAAAAAAAACATTTTTTCTGCAAATTGGGTACTGGCAGATAGCTGCCAGTACCCAAGATGGCCCCCAAAAAGGCAAAGGGGGATGGTTAGAGAGATGCTTGAGGGGGGATCAGGGAGGTTGGGGGCTAAGGGGGATCCTAAACAGCAGCATATGTAAATATGCTATACAATTTTTTTTTAAAAAAAAACAAAGATTCCCTTTATTTTTGTACTGGCAGACATTCTGCCAGTACTTAAGATGGCGGGGACAATTGTGGGGTGGGGGAGGGAAGGGAGCTGTTTGGGAGGGATCAGGGGGTGTGATGTGTCAGGTGGGAGGCTGATCTCTACACTAAAGCTAAAATTAACCCTGCAAGCTCCCTACAAGCTACCTAATTAACCCCTTCACTGCTAGACATAATACACGTGTGATGCGCAGCGGCATTTAGCGGCCTTCTAATTACCAAAAAGCAACGCCAAAGTCATATATGTCTGCTATTTCTGAACAAAGGGGATCCCAGAGAAGCATTTACAACCATTTGTGACATAATTGCTCAAGCTGCTTGTAAATGATTTCAGTGAGAAACCTAAAATTGTGAAAAATTTAACGTTTTTTTTTAATTTGATCGCATCTGGCAGTGAAATGGTGGCATGAAATATACCAAAATGGGCCTAGATCAATACTTTGGGTTGTCTACTACACTACACTAAAGCTAAAATTAACCCTAGAAGCTCCCTACATGCTCCCTAATTAACCCCTTCACTGCTGGGCATAATACACGTGTGGTGCGCAGTGGCATTTAGCGTCCTTCTAATTACCAAAAAGCAACAACAAAAGCCATACATGTCTGCTATTTCTGAGCAAAGGGGATCCCAGAGAATAATTTACAACCATTTATGCCATAATTGCACAAGTTGTTTGTAAATAATTTCAGTGAGAAACCTAAAGTTTGTGAAAAAAATTGTGAAAAAGTGAATGATTTTCTTTATTTGATTGCATTTGGCGGTGAAATGGTGGCATGAAATATAGCAAAATGGGCCTAGATCAATACTTTGGGGTGTCTTCTAAAAAAAAATATATACATGTTAAGGGATATTCAGGGATTCCTGAAAGATATCAGTGTTCCAATGTAACTAGCGCTAATTTTGAAAAAAAGGGGTTTGGAAATAGCAAAGTGCTACTTGTATTTATGGCCCTATAACTTGCAAAAAAAGCAAAGAACATGTAAACATTGGGTATTTCTAAACGCAGGACAAAATTTAGAAACTATTTAGCATGGGCTTTTTTTGGTGGTTGTAGATGTGTAACAGATTTTGGGGGTCAAAGTTAGAAAAAGTGTGTTTTTTTCCATTTTTTCCTCATATTATATAATTTTTTTTATAGTAAATTATAAGATATGATGAAAATAATGGTATCTTTAGAAATTCCACTTAATGGCGAGAAAAACGGTATATAATATGTGTGGGTACAGTAAATGAGTAAGAGGAAAATTACAGCTAAACACAAACACCGCAGAAATGTAAAAATAGCCTTGGTCCCAAACAGACAGAAAATGGAAAAGTGCTGCGGTCATTAAGGGGTTAAACGAGACCATATGCTAACATATACTAATCCTTAGGGCTTGTTGGTATATATATATATATATATATATATATATATATATGCTTGTTAAACCAAGCAAATATTTGATTGTTATAAAGAGCCAGTATGCCATATTTCTCTTGATGTGTTAAATAAAGTGTATATTTTTCAAGCTAGATTAAAGTGTTTTATTTTCATTTAAAAAGGGCAAAACAGAAAATTTGCTTACATGATTTTGATAGAGCATAAAATGTTAAACAACATTCACGTTTACTCATATTTTTGAATTGTTATCCTTTGCAGAAATGTTTATCTAGGAAAGATCAGGAGCAGTAAAGAACATAGCTTCGATCTGCTGATTGGTGGCTGCATATATATACCGATTGTCATAGCCTCACCCATGTGTTCCCTTTTAAAACTAGTAGTGTGTTGATGCTCCTTCAACACATTATACCAAGAGACTGAAGCACATTTGAGAATAGAAGAGAATTGCAAACAGGGTTAAAATTGTAGGTTCAACTTAACTAAGGACAGATACATTTAGGGTTTAATGTCCCTTTAACACTGACATTTGAAATACATGCTCACAGTACTATATGTAGAGAATAACAACGTGGAATCGATACATGACACAATATTTTGCATTAAGAAGAAATATCAGGACATAAGATGATAAAGGTGAATGCATATTGAGAAATTAATTCAAATACAAATGCGCATGTTTAGGAATTTTCAATGTAGAAAATTAAACATAACACATACATTTTTTTTAATGGGAAAATATTGTTGACTAATATATGAAATAAGATGGAGTATATTCATCGCTGAACATTCATGGATTAACACTTCAAAATAGAATCGGGATCAACAACACTGCCTTCATTTGTTTCTTCCACGAGACAGCCATCAATAGATATTTATTTGCTCTTTATCATCTATGTTTCAACAATTTACATGATTGACACAATCCATAATCCAAGAAAATCATGATTTTAAACATGTGTTCTCATTCGCAAACGTGGCAAATCCAATATTGCGGGACAACGTAATCCAATCAAAGGACAGATATAACACCTTTGCATGTAACGTCTTACGCAACATGGCGCATCCGAGATCACTTAAAAAACGTAATCTGAACCAATGACGGATTTGAATCCTTTGCATGTGATGTTTTACGCAAATGGCGCATTCGAGATTGCGTAAAAATGTAATCTGAACCAATGACGGATTTTAATCCTTTGCATGCAACGTCTTATGCAACATGGTGCATCCGAGATCACGTAAAAACGTAATCCGAAAAAATGACGAATTTTACACCTTTGCATGTCAATAACAAACGTATTTCTATTTTAAAAACTAGTATGTGCTATATTGTTATCTATCAAGCGTGTTTGTTTCATGTAATGCACAGCTTCAAATAATGTAACACTAGATAACATAATACTGTGATATATGAAATATAATGCATTGTTGGTAATAAATATATATTTCATTAGAATTGGAAAATTTGGAAATATTTAGGAAGCAGCATGTTTTAACAGAAATAATGCTACTATATACATTACGAAAATGTGTATTGTTTATACATTATAACATAGTAACATAGTAACATAGTAGATAAGGTTGAAAAAAGACTGAAGTCCATCGAGTTCAACCTATACAAATCTAAAATACTTACAAAAAGCTCCAGTTAAGCTTAAATAACCCCATTAAAATGTGACCCATTTAATACTAGCAATCATATCCATGAATTTTGTTTATATACAGAAAATTATCCAGACTATTTTTAAATGTATCTATGGTATTGGCATTCACTACCTCCTTTGGTAATGAGTTCCACAATTTTATTGCTCTTACAGTGAAAAAACGTTTCCGTTGCAGGAGATTAAATCTCCTTTCCTCCAACCTTAAATTATGACCTCTTGTCAGAACCAATTTTCTTGGAATAAAAAGAGCTTCTGCCATTATATGTTACCTATAGCAATATATCGTTGGATAATTAAATATATTGATAAATAATAGAAAGAGATTAATCATCTAAAATGTGTGCATTACACACAGTGATTTCTTTTGTTATACTACTACTACTACAATAAGATGTAAGGAAAATTGGAATATATGTGATGCCAACATTCAGATAATAGTCTGTTTAAAATATATTATATGTGTATGTTGATGTCAAAATAAATTATAATAAAATGTACATTATGAATGCATATCCATAAATTAAGAATTGTGGTCAGCATCACTTAAGGATTATCAACATAAAAGATATTATAGTAGAAATGACATTAAAAAATAAAGAAGAAAAAAAAACATTTTTATGACATTCTTTTTATTATGATAAATATGATTTATGAATGTCATAAAACTTAAATAAATAAGATAACTTTAAAAATAAGTCAGAATGAGAAAACAGCCCCTTTGGAGCCATCTGACAAGGTGACATAGTGCATCACAGTCCTTGGAGGGAGTTGACAAGGGAAAATAAAGGCCAACACAGCCCCTTTGGAGCCATCTGACAAGGTGACATAGTGCATCACAGTCCTTGGAGGGAGTTGACAAGGGCAAACAAAGGCCAACACAGCCCCTTTGGAGCCATCTGACAAGGTGACATAGTGCATCACAGTCCTTGGAGGGAGTTGACAAGGGCAAACAAAGGCCAACACAGCCCCTTTGGAGCCATCTGACATGGTGACATAGTGCATCACAGTCCTTGGAGGGAGTTGACAAGGGCAAACAAAGGCCAACACAGCCCATTTGGAGCCATCTGACAAGGTGATATAGTGCATCACAGTCCTTGGAGGGAGTTGACAAGGGCAAACAAAGGCCAACACAGCCCCTTTGGAGCCATCTGACAAGGTGACATAGTGCATCACAGTCCTTGGAGGGAGTTGACAAGGGCAAACAAAGGCCAACACAGCCCCTTTGGAGTCATCTGACAAGGTGACATAGTGCATCACAGTCCTTGGAGGGAGTTGACAAGGGCAAACAACACTATCCCCCAAAGATTCACTTACCGGGAGAAGTCTTCATCCAAGCGGTAAGATGTCCTCAACGAAGCCAGCAGAAGTGGTCCTTCAGATGGGCAGAAGTGGTCCTCCAGATGGGCAGAAGTCTTCATCCAGACGGCATCTTCTATCTTCATCCTTCCGACGCGAAGCGGATTCATCTTCAAGACATCCAGTGCAGAGCATCCTCTTCTTCCGACAAACTAACAACGAATGAAGGTTACTTTAAATGACGTAATCCAAGATGGCGTCCCTTATATTCCGATTGGCTGATAGAATTCTATCAGCCAATCGGAATTAAGGTTGAAAAATCCTATTGGCTGAATGGATCAGCCAATAGGATTGAAGTTCAATCCTATTGGCTGATCCAATCAGCCAATAGGATTGAGCTTGCATTCTATTGGCTGTTCCAATCAGCCAATTGAATGCGTGCTCAATCCTATTGACTGATCCAATCAACCAATAGGAATTGTTCAACCTTAAGTCCGATTGGCTGATAGAATTCTATCAGCCAATCAGAATCTAAGGGACGCCATTTTGGATGACATCAGTTAAAGGAACCTTCATTCGTCGTTAGTCCGTCTGAAGAAGAGGATGCTCCGCGCCGGATGTCTTGAAGATGGACCCGCAACTCGCTCGATGGATGAAGATAGACGATGCCATCTGGATGAAGAGTTCTTTCCGTCTGGAGGATCACATCTGCCCGTCGGGATGACCACTTCTGCTGGCTTCGTTGAGGACATCTTGCCACTTGGATGAAGACTTCTCCCAGTAAGTGAATCTTCGGGGGATAGTGTTAATATTTTTTAAGGGTGTATTGGGTGGGTTTTATTTTTATGTTAGGGCTTTGGGCAGCAGTAGAGCTAAATGCCCTTTTAAGGGCAATGCCCATCCAAATGCCCTTTTCAGGGCAATGGGGAGCTTAGCTTTTTTTAGTTAGGGTTTTATTTGGGGGGTTAGATGTGTGGGTGGTGGGTTTTACTGTTGGGGGGTTGTTTGTATTTTTTTTTACAGGTAAAATAGCTGATTTCTTTGGGGCAATGCCCCACAAAAGGCACTTTGAAGGGCTATTGATAGTTTAGTTTAGGCTAGGGTTTTTCTTTATTTTGGTGGGGCTTTTTTTATTTTGATAGGGCTCTAAGATTACGTGTAATTAGTTTAAAGATCTTGTAATTTGTTTTTTATTTTCTATAATTTAGTGTTTGTTTTTTTGTAATTTAGCTAATTGTATTTAATTTATTTATTGTATTTAATTTATTTAATTGTATTTAATTTAGGTAATTTATTTAATTTTAGTGTAGTGTTAGGTGTTAGTTTAACTTAGGTTAGGTTTTATTTTACAGGTAAATTTGTATTTATTTTAGCTAGGTAGTTATTAAATAGTTAACTATTTAATAACTATTCTTCCTAGTTAAAATAAATACAAACTTGCCTGTAAAATAAAAATAAACCCTAAGCTAGCTACAATGTACTATTAGTTATATTGTAGCTAGCTTAGGGTTTATTTTATAGGTAAGTATTTAGTTTTAAATAGGAATAATTTAGGTGGTAATAGTAGGTTTTATTTAGATTTATTTAAATTATATTTAAGTTAGGGGGTGTTAGGGTTAGGGTTAGATTTAGATTTAGGGGTTAATAAATTTAATATAGTGGCGGCGACATTGGGGGCGGCAGATTAGGGGTTAATAAATATAGGTAGGTGGCGGTGATGTTAGTGACAGCAGATTAGGGGATAATAATATTTAACTAATGTTTGCGAGGCGGGAGTGCGGCGGATTAGGGGTCAATATGTTTATTATAGTGGTGGCGATGTTGGGAGCGGCAGATTAGGGGTTAATAAGTATAATGTAGTTGTCGGCTATTTTGGGGGCGGCAGATTAGGGGTTAATAAGTGTAAGATTAGGGGTGTTTAGGCTTGGGGTTCAAGTTAGGGTGTTAGGTGTAAACATAACTTTTATTTCCCCATAGGAATCAATGGGGCTGCGTTACTGAGATGTACGCTGCTTTTTTGCAGGTGTTAGACTTTTTCTCAGCCGGCTCTCCCCATTGATGTCTATGGGGAAATCGTGCACGAACACGTATAACCAGCTCACCGCTGACTTAAGAAGCGCTGGTATTGGAGTGCGGTATGCAGCACAGTTTTGCTCTACACTCACTTCTTGCCTGATAACGCTGGGTTTGTAAAAACCCGTCCAGAGCTGTAGGTAAGTGAGCGTTGACAATAACCTGCACATTAGTACCGCACCCCTCATAAAGCAAAACTCGTAATATAGCCGCATATTTTTCAAAGTTAACATTATGTGCTAATCTTTATGATTTTATAATATGATATTTCTCTTTTTGATACTATATCAGTACACATGTATGCATTTGAGATTGAAATGCCATAGAGTTATTTTAAACACATGCCTGTGGATTGACTTTGGAGACTCCAACAATTGGATAGTATGGGAGTGTGTAATATGATTATATCTAAATGGCCATTCCACATAGCCTTTGAAACAAGGTAATCACTGATTACCATATCGATTAAGATGATTTCCTTTGTAATCTTAAATAGAAATATTTTAAAGGGACACTGAACCCACATTTTTACTTTCGTGATTCAAATAGAGCATGCAATTTTAAGCAACTTTCTGATTACTCCTATTATTAATTTGTCTTGGTTCTCTTGCTATATTTATTTAAAAAAGAAGGCATCTAAGCAATTTCTTTTGTTCAGCACGCTGGTCATCATTTGTTTATCAGTGGGTGTATTTATCCACCAATCAGCAAGAACAAACCAGGTTGTTCACCAAAAATGGGCCAGCATATATACTTACGTTCTTGCATTTCAAATAAAGATACCAAGAGAGTTTAGAAAAATTGATAATAGGAATAAATTAGAAAGTTGCTTAAAATTGCATACTTTATCTGAATCACGAAAGGAAAAATCTGGGTTCAGTGTCCCTTTAAGCTTGATGGTTCAATCAATTACTATACGGAATCTATACACGGTAGATACTACCGTTCATATTAAATATTAAGAATAGAATGGTATCTATCTGACATTACTTTTTACAGAGTATGTTTTGTGAATATCTCTTTTACATTAGCATTAAATGTATGTCATCACAATATTAATACACACAATTAGAATTGAATATTTAGGTTAGAGGAATATTAATGTTTGTTTGAGTGAAATGGACAGTCTACATATAAATCATTTTCAAATCCCTTTACATATCATACATCATGAAATTAAATCAATGAATTTCAACAAAATTGTGTTTTATGTATACTTAGATGTGGCTGAGAAGCTCTGAACAATGATGACATAATGAGATGGTCTGCATCTAGGCACTCATATGAATAGCAATGACTGTCTGTACAATCATAATATGATTATTGGGTGTTTGGATGTAATATGCATGTGACATCATGATGTCATTCATGACAATTCATACATAAATTGGAAAATAAATAAAAACATATGCTCATGCTGCATGATATAGAAAGGGGGGCAGTAGTGTATTAGAAAAATAATGGAATAATATATTTTAAAGGGACAAAGCTGTAGACTTTAGTTCTCTTCAATAGTATGATTTTGAAACAATACACGTTATATACATGTTATATATATTTGACGTACCATCAGACACCAAGGGAGCCACTTCCTCCTCCATCGCACATGTTGTTACATCAATATCTGTAAAAGATAATATGTTGTGTACACGTTAAAATCAAATATTGTAACACGTGTTACTGGTGCTCAAGGACACACATCAATGTTGCATTAATGAGATACTGAAACAAAGTTAGGAATTTCATAATTTGAATGGAGCATGCAATTGAAATAAAATATATAATTATCGATGATTAATAATTAAATGTGATTGTATTTTGAAAATCAGGAAGAAAGCATAGTACACAGAACATTTAATAGTTTTCATGTGTGTATCGCTTGATGATTGTTGTCTACATTTATATAAAAGATCAACATGTGCTAGACATGTTCTGAAGCACAAAGGTGTAGACTAAGAAGCTTTGAGATCTTAATATTAAACTAATAAATTAAAAATATATATAATTAGAGGAGTACATTATAAGTTTTATTCAAATGGAATGCTTCATCATAATCATGATCATAATATTTCTTAAAAAGACACCTTTAATGACATATGAATGAGTCAATGGACTTACCAGAACCCTGCAAAGGCAGGTCTTCATCAGTGATGGATCCCTCCGAGCCTGTCTCAATAACTAGATCTATTAATGATATAAATAAATATTATGTAACACAATTTGTACATCAGCTTTAAATATACATATCTGGTATTGAAAAATAACATTATTCTAAAGTATTTAAAAAATATATTTTTAAATGTGAAGACTAGACCACTAATATGAAAAATAAATTCATTATTTCATCAAGGTTAGTGGAAAGAAAATTATTTCTTTCACATATGTCCAATTTCTTAAAATATTAGACAGCCAATTCTTATCCTATTAATCTATGGCATATCTACAAATAACTATTGGTCCCTATTTTAAAAATAATCCAGACAGAAAACATTTTGAATAACAACTGGTGACAACTTGAGCATAATACATGTGGCACATATATCAATTTGTGTAATGTACAGTAATCTGGTTTATGACACAACACATATTGATCACAATGCAATACATAAGATATATTTTAAACTATGTCATCATGGTGCTGTTAGGATTTGCTTATATATAAAGGTAGTCAGAGAGTGAAAGATATGATTTAAATTACAGTATTGTTTCATTCAAACAGTGTAATGATTAAGAAATATATATTTTTATCTATAGATAAATTTAATATCAATATTTGAGAATGTCACTCTAAACCAATTATCTATTCCATATGTTGATGTAATGAATCGGCGAGAGCATGCAATTTCAATCAAATATATAATTTCATCCTATCATCATGAATTTTTAATTCTCCTTCTCTCTTAATGATAAGAAGAAAATGTCAAAGCATATTAGATGTATATTTATATATTCTGCACATGTGTTAAAATGTGTTAGTGTTGTCTAAATGTAGCCACCAACTGTCAAGCACTAACTACCCAGGTACAGAATACAAAATGGGCAAGACTCTAATATTACTTTCAAATAAAGATAGCAGGAATCAGAGGAATATCTTCGAATACTAATAAATTGAGATTTGGATTACAATGGAATTCGATCTCTGAATCGTGATTCTTCTTTTTAAATCCTTTTGAAATCAAATTAGAGGATACATGTTAATATAGATCAATGTGAATGGATTAGGCAATGTTTTGTCAAAATTTGTAAGACAAAAGTAAAGTATAATGAGACATAGCAGAATGGGCTAGAGGGTCCAGCACCAACATCCATCTCTGTAAAATATTAAACCAGGATTGGATATCATTAATACAAATAAGAACTTTGACACGAACAATCATACCTTGTTTTTCAAATTGACAAAGTTAAACATTTTAATTCTTCACGTGAGTTCATGGTGTTCAAAAATATATTTATAAATAAAGAGATCATTTATATTTATTTTCAAGCTTTTATGTTGTTCACTGTCCCTTTAAGTCATTTTATGTTTTCTTGCATTGTCATCAATTGTTAGACATTGAGTAGTCAATTTTTATTTTTATATTACTAGTATAGCTTTTGTAATTTAGAAGATTGAAAATCAGGATACTGTATTCTTCTCATTTATACTAATTAATGTATACATCTGACCAACATGTCTAAAGTAATGCCACTGTTAAAGCAAACCCATGTTCATGTCTCTGCGCAATTATATCTTCCATGATTATTGCGCAATAATTAAAAGCGTAATTGCGCATCCGTGATTATGAATTGATTTGGGTCTAGTAGTGTGATGAGTATAATTTTTAAATCTTTAGACTATATTTACAATTGTTTGTATCACAATATTCCAATAGGATCATTGTAAAGATTAAATGATACAAATTAATATTTCAAATATCTATCTGACATTACTTTTTACAGAGTATGTTTTGTGAATATCTCTTTTACATTAGCATTAAATGTATGTCATCACAATATTAATACACACAATCAGAATTGAATATTAAGGTTAGAGGAATATTAATGTTTGTTTGAGTGAAATGGACAGTTCAAATCCCTTTACATATCATACATCATGAAATTAAATCAATGAATTTCAACACAATTGTGTTTTATGTATACTTAGATGTGGCTGAGAAGCTCTGAACAATGATGACATAATGAGATGGTCTGCATCTAGGCACTCAGATGAATAGCAATGACTGTCTGTACAATCATAATATGATTATTGGGTGTTTGGCTGTAATATGCATGTGACATCATGAGGTCATTCATGACAATTCATACATAAATTGGAAAATAAATAAAAATATATGCTAATGCTGCATGATATAGAAAGGGGGGCAGTAGTGTATTAGAAAAATAATGGAATAATATATTTTAAAGGGACAAATCTGTAGACTTTAGTTCTCTTCAATAGTATGATTTTGAAACAATACAGGTTATATACATGTTATATATATTTGAAGTACCATAAGACTCCAAGGGAGCCACTTCCTCCTCCATCGCACATGTTGTTACATCAATATCTGTAAAAGATAATATGTTGTGTACACGTTAAAATCAAATATTATAACACGTGTTACTGGTTCTCAAGGACACACATCAATGCTGCAATAATGAGATACTGAAACAAAATTAGGAATTTCATAATTTGGATGGAGCATGCAATTGAAATAAAATATATAATTATCGATGATTAATAATTAAATGTGATTGTATTTTGAAAATCAGGAAAAAAACATAGTACACAGAACATTTAATAGTTTTCATGTGTGTATTGCTTGATGATTGTTGTCAACATTTATACAAAAGATCAACATGTGCTAGACATGTTCTGAAGCACAAAGGTGTAGACTAAGAAGCTTTGAGATCTTAATATTAAACTAATAAATTAAAAATATATATAATTAGAGGAGTACATTATAAGTTTTATTCAAATGGAATGCTTCATAATAATCATGATCATAATATTTCTTAAAAAAACACCTTTAATGTCATATGAATGAGTCAATGGACTTACCAGAACCCTGCAAAGGCAGGTCTTCATCAGTGCTGGATCCCTCCGAGCCTGTCTCAATAACTAGATCTATTAATGATATAAATAAATATTATGTAACACAATTTGTACATCAGCTTTAAATATACATATCTGGTATTCAAAAATAACATTATTCTAAAGTATTTAAAAAATATATTTTTTTAAATGTGAAGACTAGACCACTAATATGAAAAATAAATTCATTATTTCATCAAGGTGAGTGGAAAGAAAATGATGTCTTTCACATATGTCCGATTTCTTAAAATATTAGACAGCCAATTCTTATCCTATTAATCTATGGCATATCTACAAATAACTATTGGTCCCTTTTTTAAAAATAATCCAGACAGACAACATTTTGAATAACAACTGGTGACAACTTGAGCATAATACATGTGGCACATATATCAATTTATGTAATGTACAGTAATCCAGTTTATGACACAACACATATTGATCACAATGCAAGACATAAGATATATTTTAAACTATGTCATCATGGTGCTGTTAGGATTTGCTTATATATAAAGGTAGTCAGAGAGTGAAAGATATGATTTAAATTACAGTATTGTTTCATCAAAACAGTGTAATGATTAAGAAATATATATTTTATCTATAGATAAATTTAATATCAATATTTGAGAATGTCACTCTAAACCAATTATCTATTCCATATGTTGATGTAATGAATCGGTGAGAGCATGCAATTTCAATCAAATATATAATTTCATCCTATCATCATGAATTTTTAATTCTCCTTCTCTCTTAATGATAAGAAGAAAATGTCAAAGCATATTAGATGTATATTTATATATTCTGCACATGTGTTAAAATGTGTTAGTGTTGTCTAAATGTAGCCACCAACTGTCAAGCACTAACTACCCAGGTGCAGAATACAAAATGGGCAAGACTCTAATATTACTTTCAAATAAAGAAAGCAGGAATCAGAGGAATATCTTCGAATACTAATAAATTGAGATTTGGATTACAATGGAATTCGATCTCTGAATCGTGATTCTTCTTTTTAAATCCTTTTTGAAATCGAATTAGAGGATACATGTTAATATAGATCAATGTGAATGGATTAGGCAATGTTTTGTCAAAATTTGTAAGACAAAAGTAAAGTATAATGAGACATAACAGAATGGGCTAGAGGGTCCAGCACCAACATCCATCTCTGTAAAATATTAAATCAAGATTGGATATCATTAATACAAATAAGAACTTTGACACAAACAATCATACCTTGTTTTTCAAATTGACAAAGTTAAACATTTTAATTCTTCACGTGAGTTCATGGTGTTTAAAAATATATTTATAAATAAAGAGATCATTTATAGCTTTTATGTTGTTCACTGTCCCTTTAAGTCATTTTATGTCTTCTTGCATTGTCATCAATTGTTAGACATTGAGCGGTCAATTTTTATTTTTATATTACTAGTATAGCTTTTGTAATTTAGAAGATTGAAAATCAGGATACTGTATTCTTCTCATTTATACTAATTAATGTATACATCTGACCAACATGTCTAAAGTAATGCCAATGTTACAGCAAACCCATGTTCATGTCTCTGCACAATTATATCTTCCATGATTATTGCGCAATAATTAAAAGCGTAATTGCGCATCCGTGATTATGAATTGATTTGGATCTAGTAGTGTGTTGAGTATAATTTTTAAATCTTTAGAATATATTTACTTTACAATTGTTTGTATCACAATATTCCAATAGGATCATTGTAAAGATTAAATGATACAAATTAATATTTCAAACTTATGTATGAATCTATATGCAATGTATGAAATGGCAGAGGATAGGGATTTCACGGATGCACAATTCCATTTTAGCTCTGTGACGCATCTTCGGGAGAGTGCAAGAAAAAGCATTATTCCTATTTGATGTGTGACAAATCTAAATTCAGATGTCTACCATCATATGTAACGTCTGTTGTGAGATCTATATAGGTTGAATCTATGACTATATACACATTGCTTAAATATATTCTCAAATAAAAAAATATTATATGAAGTCTGATATTTACCTGGTTCCACCTCTGTAGTGCCTTCTCCCAGGTCACTGATTGGAGCTACACTGGCCTCTTGGTTGTGAGTTTCAGAGCCAGCAGCTGGGGACTGTGAAGGGACCTAGGAGCGGGCAGAAGCAAATCTGCGGGGGAAACAGAGATTGAGGAGGCCGCATAAAGTCTCCTTGAAAGGTTGTAGGAAAAGTTTCCGTGGGGGTGGATCCGGATTCCCACCTCTCCAACGGACTTTTGCCCACTCCCTCATGAGGTAGACTTTATTGTGAAGTCGCAACCTCATATCCCCAAATCTCTGCATGATTTGATCCGTGGAATTCACAGAAATGGTGATAGACACCCAAAGGGCCCTCCTAATCGACTGCTTCATTGACCCCTTCTGAGTCCCAAACAGCTGTGGCTAAAACTCCTCGACCGCTTGGACCAGTGCAGTACTTTCAGTGTGAGCCTGGGAGACGTCATGCCTGTCTAGTTAATAAATATATATATATCATGTACACAAAAGAGACGTACCTGGAATGTAATCCTGGTACCAAAAAGACAGGGTTTCAGCACTCTTTTGAAAAAACTCACAAATCACTTAAATGTAATTCAAATAGCTTTAATTGTGGCAGTTCAATCCCACACAACATGGGAATAAATCCATGCAAATATTAAAACACATAAGCATACAAGTTCGGCTCATGAATGACAGTTCTTTGTTTGTTTGTTTGTTCTTGATTAAATATATATATATATATATATATATATATATATATATATATATATATATATATATTTATAAAATATATCTAATACACCAACAGGCATTAGAGAACTGACAAAAATGGCAACGTGTAATGGACTTTTATATGGGGAAGTAAACAAGAGATACACCATGGGGCATGGTATCTGTACATCTGATTGGATAAAATACTGTAATTTTGTTGGCATGTCTATGAGGCCATACTGACTCAAGTCATGTTTGTGTGATGATCTCTGATTGGCCGTTACTTAATGTTTCATGGATTCATACCTTTGTAACTTCCATACACATACCTCCTGGGGGTGCTGTTACTACATTTGGCATGTAGACTTATTTAGAATTTATGAGAATGGTATGCATATATATGTGACGCATATATAATATACGGAATCCATTAAATATTAATATATTTTATTGACATTTGAACTAGATTGTATTTTTTTTTTTTTAAATTCTTTTTATTGAGAGCCAACACATGGATACATCAATCAACAGTTCCCGACATTATCATGACATACAATCTACTTAGAGGTAACATTGTTCAGGACATAGCAGAAATACAAGAGATCGGTACATGACAGATATCCAGGATACCTACAACAATTTACAGGCTTGTTATCTACATATGTTCAGCTCCCTCATTTTATATTTTCATCCCCAACTAAACCCCGAACCCCCCCAACCCTCTAAACATAAAAAAAACCCAAAAAACCCCCAACTTAACTAAACTAAATACATATTCTAAACATAACCCCAATTGACCTTATGACTTGATAGGTGAGCCATCTCCTTTGTATGTATATAGGCGAGTTGATTATGAATATGTTACTCAATAGTGTAAGCTAAACAAGGTAAAACAAACAAGCTTATGCATTTGATTTAGTAAAGGATCTGCCAAAACCCACATAATGATAGACCTCTTAAAGAGGCATGCCAGATTCCATAAGTAAGTTTTCCTGTCTAGTAGTCAGCTTAAGTATGGTTTTGCTAGAAGATAAGGGCAAGATTATATTACAATAAGGGTGAATTGCGGTCATCGCAAATATATTGTGCTGCAAGTGGTTTACAATATGTGTCACATTACTGGAGGCAGCCCAGGCATTTATATGGGATAGCTATAATAAGAGCTTGGTTATTTTATCTAATAGCCTACCCTTAAGAAACCATGTGCCAGCATTTAAATAAGAAAATATAACTGTAGGACATGATATGCAAAGGCTGCATCCTGTTTAGAATGATATTATTCATATAACTTAATGTCCAAGTGAGTTTTCCCAGGAGTGTTTTAGGTTCCTAGATCTGTCTGAGGAAAGCAATATTGGTGATATTCACATTGTCGGCTCAAATACAGTTTAGCTAGAGGATATAAGCAAGACTAATTTGCATTGAGAGTGATCCGCAACATGTAAATTGTTATCCACAATAGACAGTGGGACAACATTTAAATGAGAAGATATAACTGTATGATATGACATATGTGGGCCGCCACCCACTTAGAGATAAATAATTTATATAACTGAGTATTTGAATGGGTTTTTACATTTTTACTTATTTTCAGGGATGCTTTAGCTTCCTGGCTATGTCTAAGGGAGGTAATATTGGCTATATTCACATTGTCGTCCCAAATGTGCTTTTGCTAGAAGATAAGTGCAAGGCTAGAATTACACTAGAGGTGGATTGCGCCTGTCACGTCATGTATGAGAACACATTTCTGGGGATAACCAGAGCATATATGGGTTATTCATATTAGACACTTCACAGGGCAATGTGCCTTCTTGAGACTAAACAGCCATTTTCTACTGCATTACATATAAATATGGGAGAGTCTCTAAACTACAGGGATATATTTAGTTTGGCTAATTCAGCCCACAATGGGTACGGCGTTTCATGTATTGTCAGTTAGGGAGCAAAACTAAAACAACAATTCTACAACAAATCACACATATAACAACAACACACATCATACCCAGATTTGATTGGTGGTATTCACATTGTCAGTTCAAATACAGTTTAGCTAGAGGATATAAGCAAGACTAATTTACATTAAGAGTGATCTGCAACTGCCACATGTAAATTGTTATCCACAATAGACGGTGCGCCAACATTTAAATGAGAAGAAATAACTGTATGATATGACATATGTGGGCCCCACCCACTTAGAGATAAATAATTTATATAACTGAGTATTTAAATGGGTTTTTTCATTTTTACTTATTTTTCAGGGGTGCTTTAGTTTCCCGGCTGTGTCTGAGGGAGGTAATATTGGCTATATACACATTGTCCTCTGTCAGTATATTTATGAAAATCTTAGTAGTGCTATCCAAATAATATATCAGCTTATGGTAGGGTTATGACACAATACAAATAATAATTTTCCTTAAAAATAGAAACCCTTAACCAACATGCACCTACTAGACCATACAATTAATATAAATATCTGAATTCTTTTATTTAGTTAATATCCATGAACATATTGAAATATATTTGCAATAAAAAGGAATATGAAATAAATTTATATACGCTTGAAAACTATTTAAATATGCTATGCAAAGTTCATACACGCTTATCTTTAAAACCAACCTTATTTATAAATAACCTTTAACATCCAAGCAATACAATTCTAAACTGTGCTCTTAAACAATAGGATATATATATATTCTGCTATTTAACTGCAATTTATCCTAATACAAAATTTACAGTATCAGAACTTGCACAGATGAATTACTTAACAAATCAGATACAGATTTAAACAATATATAGGCTGTGAAATGCTAACTTGAAAAACACACTGCTTCTTTAAATCTTTTAACTGTACTTTAAACTGCAGTGACTTTAAAATATCACATGTAATTAGCAGCCCTTTTCTTATACTTTACCAAAATGATGTTCAGCTTCAAGACTTTTCCCATCTCAGCATCTGTCTTTTGTTTCCCAAGGCCTTCACTGCCCCACATGGGGTCAATCCATGAGTAGTTGTAAAAGTCTTAATACAGCATATTTTCTGTTTAGCTAGCAGTGCAGACGTGTATTTGATGTTTAGGGATAACTAACACCTATGTGCATAAAAGCTGTTTCCCTATGATTTTGATCAGTTCCAAAAGGGTATTTCAGACATTTCTTCTCCATATATTTCGTGTGGTATCACCTATCTGATAATCTATCCTCTTAATTTGCCTTTTATGACTCATCCTGTCTCAAACTGTAAGTTGATTATAGCAAATTTGGTATGGGCCTCATGTTCCATTGTCCCCCCCTGTGTGTTCAGTATAACTTTACATAATGAGTGTGGGAGATCTATAAGAAATAATCCTTTGTTCTACAGACCATGTGCACATCCACAGATTTATTAAATAAAGATAAATATACTTCAATATATTATTTAATAATATTTCAAATACCTTGACATAATCCCCCTTTCAAATTCAAAAATATGTAGGACACATGTATTTGAATTGGATCAAAGTTAGTGGCATTTGGTGAGGATGTTGACCGTACACATCATGGACAGTCTTCTATGTAGATAGTCTGTCAATTTTGAGCCTTCATGTTCATCAGCTGGTCATCTTTAAACTACAGTCGGTCTTTAGTTCATTTTGGGATATGACACTTCATTCTCCCTCTATGACTTGTAGTTGGGATCTTGGATGACACGCTCGCAATTGATTGATATGGACCCATTTATCTATGAAACTTTCATTTTTGGGGATCTGTATTTTATAGGCCACTGGAGATATTTTGTCAGTAATGACAAATGGACCTTTCCATGAGGGTAGAAATTTCTTCTCCCTACCCTGATCTCTTCCAAAGTTATAAAGATAAACTTTATCATTTATTTCATATTCCTTTTTGGATGTTTTGAGATCATAATAGGTTTTAGTGTCAGTTGCGGCTCTTTCTAAATTCCTTTGAGCAAATGCAAAGGCATATTGCAGGTGTTTTCTTAGGTTTTCCACATATTGATGTGTATTGGCAGCGTTTATCAAGTTTTGGTCTGATGTACGGTACAGCAGATGCTGAGGTAGAACCATTCTTCTACCAGTCATCAGTTCAAAAGGTGACATTTTGGTAGCACTACTTGGAGTTGCTCTTAATGCCATTAAGACTAGAGGTAGTTTTACATCCCAGTCTTTACCTGTTTCACTCACAAACTTTTTGAGGATTTTAACAATGGACTGGTTATAACGCTCTACACCACCACTTGAGGCAGCTCTATAAGCAATATGGAGCTTTCTTTTTACCCCTAGTATTTTCCACATTTTGGTCATCACTTCGCTAGTGAAGTGGGTCCCCCGATCTGACTTGATTCTTTGGGGCAAACCAAATCTGGAAAATACATGGTTGATGAGCAACGCTGCACATGTTTCAGCACTATTGTTAGGTGCACTAATGCACTCTACCTATTTAGTGAACAGGCATGTCACTGTTAACATGTATTTGTTACCTCTTGATGACCTTGTTACTGGACCAATAAAATCAATTTGTATATCTGACCATGGCATTACCATCCCCCTTTTCTGCAATGGCGCTCTATGCGTTGGTGCAGTGGGTTGGAACTGTGGGCAGATTAAACATCCTTGACAGTAGGTTTGAACATCTTTCAACATGTGTGGCCAAAAAGCATAGTCACGTAATATTTCATACGCGAGTTTGGCACCACGATGACCAGATGTGGGAGCATCATGGGCATGTTGAAGCAATAGACCTCTGAACTTGGTGGGTACTACCCACTGCTGGATGCCAGTTTTGGAGGTTCTAATTAACAAACAATCCTGTAACTTGAATTGTGATCTAGATTTTATTAAGATTCTCAGATCTTCTTTGCAAATACAATCATCTTTTGAGATGGGGTTGCTTTCAGGATCTTCTATGTGTTTATAGAAGATGCCTACAATGGGGTCTTCTTTTTGACTAGTGATCAGGTCCTCACTAGGAGAATCCTGACTCCATTGTACCAAGTTAGGCTCACTCTGTTGTTTTGCCTGGTTTCTGGTAATGGCTTCTACCTGAATTGCACCCATTAAGTGGTCAATATTAAGGAGTTCTCCAGTTATGGCTCCTTGTTTGGCTAATGAATCCGCAAGGTCATTGCCTTCCTTATCCGAACCTAGATCTCTGGAATGACCCTTGGTCTTTTTCCAGTGTATGGTTAAATCATTGGATACCACCAGATTATAAATCTCGCAGAACAACTTGCCATGCTTGACTGGTTTGTTATTGCTTTTCTGCATGCCATTTCTCTTCCAAGTTGGCAGGTATTTAACAAAACTGTCACGCACATAATTTGAGTCAGTTATGATCACAAATTCATTAATACCATGTTCAATAGCCATTTCAATGGTTTTGAAAACAGCAGTTAGTTCTGCAACTTGACTGGATCTTGGTCCAATGTTGAAACCTATAGATATATTCGGGAATCCATTTGCCCCAGTTATACCAATGCCAGCGACTAATCTGCGCTCATTTTTAATGGTGGCATGGTAAGAACAACCATCAACATACACCCAAAGTAATGTTTGACAATGGTCCTCATTGTATATTTTATATGGCGAAAGCAATTGTTCCTCCAGAAAATCATCTTCTGATAATTCTTCCCCAGGATCTCTAGCAGTACAGTCGTGGAGCTCAGCAAGCCCTTGTGCGACTGGATTCTTTTTATTCTGCTTGTAGCGAATTTCTAGTGGCCAGCCTTGTAAGGAAAGAGTCCATGCTGTTATGCGGCTATTTGACAAATTCCCATCTCTTATTCTTTCACTTTGCAAATATAGTAAAGGCTGGTGGGCCGTTTCTACAATAATTTTCTCGCCCTGTATATAGCTGCAGAAATTTTGTAGAGCCCATACAGTAGATAAGAGGGCTTTTTCGCAATCGTTGAACTTTATTTCTACTGGGGATAGATTTTTGCTCGCATAAGCAATGGCTTTGTTCAAATTATCATGCTTTTGGTATAAAACAGCACTCATGCTTATATCTGTGTAACCTGTCTCTAAGAAGAAAGGTTTACCACCTTCAGGGTATGCTAAGCAAGGTGCTTGAGTGAGTTTTCTCTTCAGCTCTCTGATGGCTGTCTCTTGAGACTCACTCCATTGCCATTTCACATCTTTCTTTAGAAGTAGTAGTGGTTTAGCTAATTCCGCAGAATTATCAATGAATTTGCGAGAATAATTTGTCATACCCAGGAATGATCTCAATTCCTTTAAGTTAGTTGGGTTTTTAGAATTCACTATAGCTTCCACCTTTTTCTTCTGGGGATTTAATCCTTCAGAGGTAACTTCATGTCCCAAGAAGTTTACACGAGTGCAGCACCATTGAGCTTTTTGTAGGGATAATTTGACACCTGCCCTTTTAAGTTGGCTGAGGACGTGTTTAAGCTCTACGATGTGTTTTTCAAAGTCTGTGCTTTTGATTAAAACATCATCAACATAAGATAAGGTCCCCCTTTTCAGTGCATCAGGCATAGCCTTATGCATGAATACAGCAAATGCATGTCCAGAATTTATGTATCCAAAAGGAAGTCTTTGAAATGCATATTGGACCTTTTGGAAAGAGAATGCCAGCTTATATTGGTCCTCTTCATGTACCTTTATGGTCCAATATCCCTGTGCACAATCAATGGCAGTGAATATTTTGGATCCCTGCATTTGTGCTAGGCACTGGTCAATGTATGGTACAGGCCAGCCAGACATGTATACTCGTTTGTTTAGCTGTCTTAAGTCAGCACACAAACGCCATTGTCCATTGGGCTTAAGGACACCTAGAATAGGATTATTATAAGAGCTGTACCCCTGTCTGATAATACCTCTTTCTTCCAAATTCCTTATGATCTCTGCAAGAGAATCATATGAGGCTAAGGGAAGTCTGTACTGTTTGACAAATACAGGTGGCGCATCGGGATCTGTTTGTATTCTTGCAATGTGCAAGTCTGTAGTACCACAGTCATAAGAATCCTTAGCAAAAATATCCTTGTACTCCATTAGGAGCTCTCGCAGCTGTTGGCGTTCATCATCGCTGGAACAGCCATTAGCTAAGGATATTTGCTCTTCGACTATTTGCTGAAATCCTGGAAAGATTTCAGGCTGTCCTATTTCATAGGCTTCTTCCAACCTAGAGGTGATATCCCCTTGGTTATAGTTTACATTGCTCCCATGACTCTGGGAATTGGGGTAATCTTGTTGTTTGATTGGCTGATTAAACACTAGAGAGGCTTCTTCAATTTTACAGATGCCTTCCTCTGAGCTGAAGGGATAAATAGACTGAATATTAAATAGACCCTCTGGCATAGATGCAAAGGATTGTTCTATTAATTGTTCGTCAGTTAAGTATCTTTCAGGGATTAGCCCAATTACATTATTCTGGAATCCAAAAGTGTAATAACTTGATTCCAGTGCATATCCTATGGTAGTTCCCTTGGATAATGTTATATCCTGTGGGGTCATGTTATGCACAACAATATGTATTGGAACAGTTCCAATATTCACCATAGGAGTATAGGTTACTGTGACACCCAGATTTTGTATTCTATGGGAGAGGCAAATCAGTGTTTCAGAAGTTTTTAATTTCTGACCTCTCTTTACCTGTAAGGGTAAAAGAAATTTATCAGCCCCTGCAGGAATTACAACATCGCTAGATACCTTCATATTCACAGCATATGGCAATTGCTGGTTTGACTTCAGGGCTGCATTTTTATCCTGAAATACTTCAGGGTCCCCCTTTAACCTGCTCCAGAGGCAAGAGTTAATCAAATCTATTTGTATGGCACATCTATGTAAGATATCATTGCCAATGTATATTTGATTATGGGGAGTATTTAAAACTAAAAACAGGTGCTTCACTGCCTTATTACCAATAGAGATAGATAATAAGCACTTAGCTGTGATGTTATAGCTTTCATACCTGTCATCCAGGCCTTTGACACTGTGGTCTTGGGGAGAAAGATATTTAATCACTTTAGGTTCAGCTATTTGCGCTAATAAACCTTCGCTTATATAGCTAGCTTCCTGTTTTAAGTTTATTTTAGCATACTTGGTTTTACCAAGGTCATGTACTTGTATAGGGATAAATAGATCCTCTTTAACTCTCTCAATCCCTGTGAGGTATTGAGTGTGGCCTCCCCCCTTAGGGATTTTATGATCCCCCTTGTGGAGTGATATGGTTAATACATCGCCATCTAGGGAGATATTCGCTATCTTTCCAGGCGATATTTTAAAAGTATTACCATCAGAGCCACTAAAAGGAGTCTGATCATCTATTTGTAGAATAGTGATTTCAGGTACAGAGTTATTCCTGAAATGAATCTCCACAGCATCTGGTTTCTCTTCCACCACGTGACAGCTGTGTCGGGTGCGAGATATACCAGATTTTTCATAATTGATAGGCCGTTTAACTTGTGACCAAATTACATTATTTATGCAATCAATTATGGTGCTTAATCGCTTCAGGAGATCACTACCAATAATTAAACAATCAGTTTGCAGATCCACTATAATGACAGGGTGTCTTATGACCCTGTTCCCCAATTTAAATTTTAACCAGGCAGTACAGTAAACTTTTAGGGAGTCACCCCCAACACCTATTAGAGAACCGTCAAATTCTTTTATTTTAGGTTTGTGGGGTGTTAGCTCATTTAGCTGTGTGTAGTACCTGTGGGATAAGATAGTTGCCTGTGACAGTGTCAATTAATCCCCTGATAGGGTTGGAGACTGAATCTTGCAGCTCAACTAATACATAATATCTTCCTGCAGTTTCTACCATTTCACAGATAAAGTTGGCGTTATCATACATTTTTGGGCTTCGCCATGTGCGCGGATACCAATTATTTGGTGAGTATTCTCTTTGTGAGTAATTATTCACCTGATTATGTCCCCCACTTTGGTTATAGTCTCCCTGCACCTCAACCTGTGTAGGGAGAGGGGCAGAGTTAAACCTCTGTGGAGATGGCCTGTTTTGACTGGCCACCTCCGCATAAGTTTTCTTTTTAGACTCCAAATTGAGGGGGTTAGGTGACACCCTAGTTTCTGCAACAATTTTGGGGTTTGACTCCTTTTTCACCCCCTGTTCACTGGACTGCTGAATAGAGTTTAATTTTGTACTCTCTTTGATCAGCCATTCCAATGAGCAGTCTTCATTAAAATCTCTAGCTAAGTTGATTTTGATGGGTGTAGGCAGTGCTTCAAAAAATAAATTTACAAATTCTGAGCCATCAAATTTGTGATTATCTTCAGCCATACTGTATGCATTTTTCAATACAGAAAGGAATTTGATTGGACTCTGATTCGCACGACACTTTAAACCATATACTGCTATTTTCGCTGCAGTTTTAGTGCGATATTGCCCGAATTCTTTTCTGCATTGTCGTTTTACCCCATTCCAGGAATGAATATTCATATCCTTTAGTGAAGCAAAGAATTTGTGATGCTTACTGTCAAATACCCAGGGCAGAAATTAAATTTTCAATTTCTCACTTGTAACATTCATTATAGCTAACGCATTTTCAAAAGCCTGTAAATGATCAATTACAGATGTTGTTCCCTTATTGGAGAATATGGGTACTGCGCGTTGTACGAAGGTGATTATTTTATGGGAATCATAGACTTTATCAGACTTACTTTGGGCTTCTCTGTTAGAGTTTTCCTCCCCTGCGCCAGCTGCGCTACAGCAGTCCTCTGGATTTATATCATGAGGTGACTGCCTATTTGGGAAATCTATTTCTGACCCATTAGGGGTCATTTGTCTATATTGTTCTATATATTTTTGTACCTTGTCCCTGAGGCGTTCGCTAAAGGAGTTAGTATTATCTTTATTATTCTCACTGTTAACATAAGGGTTTTCATTATGGCGATATGACCTTTTTAAATCGCTTAATTCTCTCTGGCTTTGCGCAAGCTGTTTATTTAAATCTTGTATCTGTGCGAGTAAGTCGATGTTATGTTTATCTAAGGTGGCTAGGTTTTGGGCAAATTCATCCATTTTATTTTTGGCTGTTTTTAAATCCTCTTCGCGTCTGAGTGAGGAACAAATACTATTTTCTAGCTCCTGTATTTGCAATCGTTTGTCTGTGATACAAAACGACATTTCGTCAATCATGCATATTAAGAGGGGCCAAGATTTTAGTATTAGTTCCTCTTGCTTTTTGGGAGTTTTGCATTGATTAATCGTTAATAATTCCTGGAAGAATTCATTCTCTTCATTCCACATATTATTATTAACGGTAATATTTTTAGCTCTAGTTTCAAGCATATCCACAAAATCATTTAATTTACCAGCAATATTTAACTTCCCTTTAATGTAACTTAAGATATCTTTCTTAAGGACCTGACCTTTAGTAATGGGTATTGTAATGGGACCAATTTCATCGCTATGTATAGAATTAAATGAGTCCCTTCTGGCTACAGACATTATTGTATTGGTTTAGTACTTAGTTAAACTAAAACGGTAATACAATTTTTGCCAATAAAAAGAGAAAAAAAATTATATTTAAAAAAAAAAAAAATTATAAATTTTGAAATATGAAAAATTAATATTCCGAAATATGAAAAATTAATAATTTTGATTAATTTTGAAAATATGAAAAATTAATATTTTTGATTAATTTTGAAATATGAAAAATTTATATTTTTATTAATTTTTCAAAATTAATCTTTAATAATATTTCAAGATATTAATATCAATCTCGAAATATGAAAATTAATATTTCAACTTTTCAAAAATTATATCTTCAAAATATTAATATCGAAATATGAAGAAAAAAAATTCTCTCTTTTATAATAATTTCTATTTATTACAAATATATTATATCAAATATGATGGAATATTAATAAATCTCAAACAGTGCCTCCAATTATTAGTAGTGCTTATCCAAATCTTAGTAGTGCTTATCCAAATAATATATCAGCTTATGGCAGGGTTATGACACAGTACAAACAATAATTTTCCTTAAAAATAGAAACCCTTAATCAGCATGCATCTACTAGAAACAATAAAATTAATATAAATACCTGAACTCTTTTATTTAGTTAATATCCATGAACATATTGAAATATATTTGCAATAAAAAGGAATATGAAATAAATTTATATACGCTTGAAAACTATTTAAATATGCTATGCAAAGTTCATACACGCTTATCTTTAAAACCAACCTTATTTATAAATAACCTTTAACATCCAAGCAATACAATTCTAAACTGCGCTCTTAAACAATAGGATATATATATATTCTGCTATTTAACTGCAATTTATCCTAATACAAAATTTACAGTATCAGAACTTGCACAGATGAATTAATTAACAAATCAGATACAGATTTAAACAATATATAGGCTGTGAAATGCTAACTTGAAAAACACACTGCTTCTTTAAATCTTTTAACTGTACTTTAAACTGCAGTGACTTTAAAATATCACATGTAATTAGCAGCCCTTTTCTTATACTTTACCAAAATGATGTTCAGCTTCAAGACTTTTCCCACCTCAGCATCTGTCTTTTGTTTCCCAAGGCCTTCACTGCCCCACATGGGGTCAATCCACGAGTAGTTGTAAAAGTCTTAATACAGCATATTTTCTGTTTAGCTAGCAGTGCAGACGTGTATTTGATGTTTAGGGATAACTAACACCTATGTGCATAAAAGCTGTTTCCCTATGATTTTGATCAGTTCCAAAAGGGTATTTCAGACATTTCGTCTCCATATATTTTGTGTGGTGTCACCTATATGACAATCTATCCTCTTAATTTGCCTTTTATGACTCATCCTGTCTCAAACTGTAAGTTGATTATAGCAAATTTGGTATGGGCCTCGTGTTCCATTGTCCCCCCTGTGTGTTCAGTATAACTTTACATAATGAGTGTGGGAGATCTCTTAGAAATAATCCTTTGTTCTACAGACCATGTGCACATCAACAGATTTATTAAATAAAGATAAATATACTTCTATATATTATTTAATAATATTTCAAATACCTTGACACCTCCCAAATGTGCTTTTGCTTGAAGATAAGTGCAAGGCTAAAATTACACTTGAGGTGGATTGCGCCTCTTGTGTTATGTTCTAACAATACATTGTGAACCTGACTCACAAACATTGTCCATACTTAACCTCTGATGTATGACTTTGTCAATTCAAATGTACTTCAGAGTATCCCTTTATCTGCTATCTGTGGCATTTATCCCTTTCAGAATATCTAAAATTTAATAATGTCTAAACTAAATACTACATGTAAACTAATTGTATGCCATATGATGGATTAATGGGCAACCCCCCCAGTCTCAGTCCATACATTGTAAACATTTACCATGTGAACTTGTCTTTGTATGTTTTTCAAAGTCAGCACAGTTGAAAGACAATGCCACAGACAGGATCACATAGGTATTCTTCACTTTCAGTCTGGTATTCTTCACTTTCAGTCTGTAGATGAAGTCCATCTCCCAAATGGAAAATAAAAAGTGTAAATCAAATCTCTAATAAAATGGTACATAGTTCTGCATACCTCCCCTAACACTACATATTTCCTAAAATGTTTATAGCAATAGCTTACTAAGCGTATGTAGCCTCTTGTGTTATGTTATAACAATACATTGTAAAGCTGACTCACATACATTGTCCATACTACATGTAAACTAATTGTATGCCATATGATGGATCATTGGGCAAAATCCCCCCCCCCCAGTCTCGGTGCATACATTGTGTATACTTACCATCTGATGTTGTCATTACAGGAGCCAATGCCAGAATCATATGATGTACAAATGACCTATGATAATAAAATATATTTTAGATTTTTCTATAATCATTTCTTGAACAATCCTAACATGTTTGCACAATTCTACTTTCATTTTACTCAAAGTCTCACGTATTCGCAATGTTCCCATATATTACGTATAATATTTACTGATTACTGTCTGAAATGGTTGTTGATGATGTTGTCTCTGACATTGACCCCCTTGTCCCGGAATGGCCCCTCTAGAACTGGCTCGTCCTCCTCATCTTAGAGGAGGTCTCAGGGCATCTGGATGGCCTGCAGCATCCCAGCCCACTGAGCAATGTTATGAAGGACGCTGCAGGCTACAACAATCTTCGCCACCTTACCAGGGCTGTATTGGAGGACTCCTCCAGACTTTTCCAGGCATCGTAACCTCATTTTGAGGAGCTCAAACATCCACTACACTTCAGCCCTGGTCCGCTTGTGTGCCCGATTATAGCGCACCTGGGCGTCGTCTGTTGGGTTACGCAACAGGGTCATGAGCCAAGGCCGACTCATGTAACCCGAATCGTGTATAAATAATGAACATTACAAAATGTCAATATTACAAATATCTTACAAATTATGATATGAAAATACATTTAAATAAAATTATACAATGCATATGTGTATACGAAAATTGCCTAAACTAGACATTTGCTGAAAGAGACAAATAAATGGTTAAATCGCATCCTATATCTGCACATTTAAGCTATGACCTGCTACATATCTGTTTGTTTCTTAAACTAGACATTTGCTGATAGAGACAAATAAATTATTAAATTGCATCCTATATCTGCACATTTAAGCTATGACCTGCTACATATCTGTTTGTTTCTAAAACTAGACATTTGCTGAAAGGACAAATAAATGGTTAAATTGCATCCTATATCTGCACATTTAAGCTATGACCTGCCGCATATCTGTTTGTTTCTAAAACTAGACATTTGCTGAAAGAGACAAATAAATGATTTAATCGCATCCTGTATCTACACATTTAAGCTATGACCTGCTACATTTCTGTTTGTTTTTTAAAACTAGACATTTGCTGAAAGAGACAAATAAATGGTTAAATTGCATCCTATATCTGCACATTTAAGCTATGACCTGCTACATATGCGTTTTTCGCTAAAACTAGACATTTGCGGAAAGAGACAAATAAATGGTGAAAGCGCATCCTATGTCTGCACATTTTGCACATTTTACAAACACAACTGTTTTTGAAAATTACAGTGGCAATTGTCTAACTTCTGAACCATGCTGTGCACAAGTACTCACCAATGAGCCACCCATGGGGAAACTGTCTGTCCTCAAACTGCCGCCACAGTGACGACTTCCTGAGGATGCGGGCATCATGACTCGCCCCACCAAAATTCGCAAAAACCTGCATAATCTGCATCCATGCGTGGCAAACAAACTGCACATTCAGACTATGAAAGTGTTTGCGATTTGGGTAGGGAATCTCTTCTGCTGGAGCACGCAGCACAATGTAGGTGCAATCTATTGCTCCCAAGACATTGGGCATTTGAGCTATTGCATAGAATTCACTCTTGAGTCTCCTCCAATCGTCCTCATTTTGAGGGAATCCTACGTAAAGCTTACAAACTCGTACTATGGCGTTCAGAAACTTGACAGAAACCACAGAGAAGGTACCCTGAGACAACCCATGCATGTACCCCTCTTAGGATTGAACATTTCTGGAGGCCAGGACATGTATGCAACATAGCATCTTGGTCATGCCAGGGATTGCAGTCCACATACGTTTACATGGCTCCAGATGAGGTTTAAGTACTTCGTAAAGGCCCATGAGTTGCTCTCAATTGAGCCTATACTTGTCATAAACCTAAAAGTCTCTCATGATCTCAAAGGTGGGCCTCACCCTTTCAACACGAGGACCTCTGATCAGAAGTTCCCTACGCCTCTCTTGAAGACGCCAAGAACGCCTGATTCTGTTGTACAAAACTTGCTTAACAGCACCTGCACAAGCTAACTGAGGATCATCCATATTTGCAAAGCCAAGCAGCACAAAGCCAAACAGCAGAGCAAATGCACAAGGAGTAACAAGGTATGCAAAAACACAAAAGCGATTTGATACAATGTCGATCACAAGGGATGCTTTGGCCATGTTGTTTGGGGGATTTATAGTGCAAAATGTCCAATGGTAGCGTGTTCGTAATAATTGCTGATTGTATCCACTTGATTGAATGTGAGCAGCGTGAATGCTTTCAAAGTGGGCTTTTTTTTAGGTATTTGATGAAATTTTGTTTTCCCCCAATACATCGTATTGTGAAAGTGTTAAAGTGTAAAATCTAACATATACAGTGCATCTTCGTGATGTTTGTTCATATGCATAACAAATACTTATTAAACGCGATGTATAATAAAAACCACACTTGATTTAAGTGCATACTTGTGTGTAATGTGTGCATAGACATGGCATAGAATCTGATCGATCAATGTTGCTGCAATATTGTTGCAAAATGATAAAGTAATGGCTGACATCTAAAATATTCTATATATATAAGTGATTGTCGAGATCTCAATATTTTACTTGTCCCATTGTAATCGCAATAATAATGAAGATCTTCTGGCTGACATCTATAATATTTTATATATAACTGATCGGCGAGATGTCAATATTTTACTTGTCCCATTGAAATCGCAATAATAATTAAGATCTTCCAACCTCTCGTCTACGTATATGTAATATTGTAGTATTAAGTGCGAAACTGATGAAAGGGGCGGTGCAGTCCTAATGTTGGAATCCGTATGGTTGAGGCTTAGAATGATGTCATCATATTAGCAACATGCCTGTCTAGTTTGCAAATCTTCGTTCTCTTGTTATACTTTGCAACATTCTTATTGTGTGATGATTAAAAAGATAAATGTGTGGTTTGTTGTTGTGTGATATGTGTTATGTACATACTGTATATGTATGTATTGTGATTCTCTCCCACATCTGTTCATTTATTGTTGTTCCTTCCAAAAAAGCTACAACTATAACATTTTCTAAGGATATCTTATAATTATACTGAATTCCTAATGTTATATTATGGTTAAATCATGATGTTAAAGGGACACTAAAGCCATAATATCTCTTTCCTGATTGAGAGAGAGAATCCAATGTTAACTAACCTTCCAATGTACTTGTATGATGTAAATGTGTTCATTGTTTCTATATTGTTTGTTGACTAAAGAGCAATGCACATGTGTAAGGCAATGACAAAAGGCATGTATGTGAAGCCATCAATCATCATCTGGTGAGCCTATCTAGATATGCTGTTCATCCGAGCATATGACTTGAATAAATTAAATGCTGTAATAGACATAAATGAGACAAGTGTTTAAAATTGCCTACTGTTTGTGAATAATGAAATCTTAGAAAGTATTTTTTCTGTCCGTTTAAATATGAGTTAATTCTTGAAACCGATTTCGTATTGGTGATGATAGAATTGATCGTGATTTATAGTTGATGTAATGTAATTTTGATGTTATAGTGATGTTATAGTGATGTTCACACAAGTAAAACCCATAACTCCAGTGTCAAATAGTTTATTTCTTGATCTATTTGTCATAGCTGGACCAACGCAAGAATGAATGAATTAGCGCCACAATTCTAACACTGCTATTATGAGTTTTAAAGCAGAAAAATATTGCGTGCGTTACGGAAAGAGGCGGGTCACGTGCACGAGCACGTATTCCCCATAGAAGTCAATGGAGGTGAGAAATTGCAAGAAAAAAAACTTCCAACAGTTGTGCTGTGAGTAAAGTGAGTGAGGTCATGTCCTTCTGTGAAAAAGTAGCTAAATCATGTTAATTTTATAATAAAAAAATGTTTTGTGTACGTAATGTGCTGTATATTGTTTGTATGTATCTAATTCTGTATGTATGTGATGATATTTGTAAGTAGATGTAGCAAGATGAGTGTATGTTCATGTATGTCTATGTAAGTCAATGTAAAAATTAGTTTTTGTATCTTTTAACCGTTATATTTCTTTTTCAAAATACATTATGAAAAAAATTAAAATTGTAGAGTGTTTGTATGAGTTTAAGTGTACTTTGTATAATATTTTTGAAGCGATTCGTGAATGTTTTTGGTAACAATCTATCAATAACTACTGGTCTGGGAGAGCGTTCTGGATTTGAGTGTAGATGGTGATTTTTGTGGAGCTACAGAAACTTGTAATAGCAGCGTTAGGGAAAATGAGGCATTATGGCCCATAATGATGCTATTTGAGTCATAACGCAAAACTTGTAATCTAGCTGTGTGTTAGTAAAGCATTTTTGTTGTATTTATTAGTGTATTTAAATGGCAGATATGTTGTTAGATAAGTAGTAATATACATGATAGACAGTGATGTCACAAACCTAAAAATTTGGGTTCGCGAACAGGCGAACCGGGCAAACCGCCATAGACTTCAATAGGCAGGCGAGTTTTAGAAACCCACAGGGACTCTTTCTGGCCACAATAGTGATGGAAAAGTTGTTTCAAAGGGACTAACACCTGGACTGTGGTATGCCGGAGGGGGATTACATGGCAAAACTCCCATGGAAAATTACATAGTTGATGCAGAGTCTGGTTTTAATCCATAAAGGGCATAAATCACCTAACATTCCTAAATTGTTTGGAATAATGTGCATTAAAACATCAGGTATGATGTTATATCGATCAGGTAGTGTAAGGGTTACGCCCGCTTCACAGTGCGCAGTGTAGATGATATACCTGCCCTGACCATGCTTTGCAGACCAGGTAGCAGTGGTCAGATGGACCCTTGCCCCAACACTGTGTGCCAGACATGCCATTATAGCAGACTTATATGGCTTTGGCGTTGCTTTTTGGTAATTAGAAGGCTGCTAAATGCCACTGCGCACCACACGTGTTTTATGCCCAGCAGTGAAGGGGTTAATTAGGGAGCATGTAGGCAGCTTGTAGAGTTCATTTTAGCTTAAGTGTAGTGTAGTAGACAACCCAAAGTATTGATCTAGGCCCATTTTGGTATATTTCATGCCACCATTTCACCGCCAAATGCGATTAAATAAAAAAAAATTGTTCACTTTTTCACAAACTTTAGGTTTCTCACAGAAATTATTTACAAACAACTTATGCAATTATGGCATCAATGGTTGTAAATGCTTCTCTGGGATCCCCTTTGTTCAGAAATAGTAGACTTATATGGCTTTGGCGTTGCTTTTTGGTAATTAGAAGGCTGCTAAATGCCACTGCGCACCACACGTGTTTTATGCCCAGCAGTGAAGGGGTTAATTAGGGAGCATGTAGGCAGCTTGTAGAGTTAATTTTAGCTTAAGTGTAGTGTAGTAGACAACCCAAAGTATTGATCTAGGCCCATTTTGGTATATTTAATGACACAATTTCACCGCCAAATGCAATCAAATAAAAAAAATTGTTCACTTTTTCACAAACTTTAGGTTTCTCATAGAAATTATTTACAAACAACTTATGCAATTATGGCATAAATGGTTGTAAATTCTTCTCTGGGATCCCCTTTGTTCAGAAATAGCAGACTTATATGGCTTTGGCGTTGCTTTTTGGTAATTAGTAGGCTGCTAAATGCCACTGCGCACCAAACGTGTTTTATTCCCAGCAGTGAAGGGGTTAATTAGGGAGCATGTAGGCAGCTTGTAGAGTTAATTTTAGCTTAAGTGTAGTGTAGTAGACAACCCAAAGTATTGATCTAGGCCCATTTTGGTATATTTCATGCCACTATTTCACCGCCAAATGCGATCAAATTTAAAAAAACTTTTAGGTTTCTCACTGAAATTATTTACAAACAGCTTGTGCAATTATGGCACAAATGGTTGTAAATGCTTCTCTGGGATCCCCTTTGTTCAGAAATAGCAGACATATATGACTTTGGTGTTGCTTTCTGGTAATTAGAAGGCCGCTAAATGCTGCTGCGCATCACACGTGTATTATGGCAAGCAGTGAAGGGATTAATTAGGTAGTTTGTAGATATCAGCCACCTGACACATCAGCCCCCTGATCCCTCCCAAACAGCTCCCTTCCCTCCCCCACCCCACAATTGTCCCAGCCATCTTAAGTACTGGCAGAAAGTTTTTTTTAGCATATTTACATATGCTGTGGTGTAGCATCCCCCCTTAGCCCCCAACCTCCCTGATCCCCCCCAAAACAGCTCTCTAACCCTCCCCATCTGCATTATTGATATCCCATTGATTTCTAAGGGAATGTCTACACCTAACACCCTAACATGTACCCCGAGTCTAAACACCCCTAATCTGCCCCCCCTACACCGCCACCACCTACATTATACTTATTAACCCCTAATCTGCCCCCCCACACCGCCGTCACCTACATTATACTTATTAACCCCTAATCTTCCCACCTACACCGTCGCCACCTAAATAAAAGTTATTAACTCCTATCCCGCCGCTCCCGGACCCCGCCGCAACTAAATAAAGTGTTTAACCCCTAAACCGCTGCTCCCGGACCCCGCCGCCACCTACATTATATTTATTAACCCCTAATCTGCCGCCCCCGATGTCACCGCCACTATATTAAATTTATTAACCCCTAAACCTTATTTATGCAAACGAAAAAAACAGAAAGGGATCTTACTTTCTACATTAAACAATATATTTTATGGAAATATAAATTTATTGTAAAAATAACACTATTATAAAAAACATTGGGCTAGATTACAAGTGGTGCGCTATTTTATCATGCACCCGCAAACGGTCAAATTTTCCTATTTGCAAGTGCACGATAATTATCCAGTAATTACAAGTGACTCGTTATTGCTACCGCGAGCTCACGGTAGCAATTAGTGCTTATATAATTAACCAGAGATCAGATCTCTGCTTAACTTTATTAAATGTGTCCTGAACGCCCTCAAAATAATGTCTAGTGTAGTTTATTAAAAAATAAAGATAGCAGCATCTTTATTTTTTAAGAAAATGTACTGCACTAGGCAGTATTTTGGGACCATTGAAAAGTTCATTTACATTGCGTTCAATAGGAACTGTGTGTTCACAGTTAATATATGTGTATATGCTTATACACATATATATTTATGTGCTAATGTGTATAAACACATATTAACACATACATATATATGTATATAATTATATACATATATATTTAAGTTTTCTGCCATCTCTGCACTACTTACCTCCTTTGCTGCGTGATGTTCTGATGCCTCTGATGAAGCAAAGTTACGTCCGAGAAATGTGTCAGGCACATCACAACGTCTTTACGTCCTACTGAACAGCTGATTTTGGCTTTTATACAGTGACAGGGGGTGCTCCTAGTACAGTATGTTTGTACTTGTGTCACATATAGAAGAAAACCAATATCAGTTCACTCACATGATTTAACCTCATACGTTATGAGGTATGTAAATCACAATGGTTATAAAGTTGTTATCTGCCCGTCTCTCCCTTTCATTCACCATGCAGTCCTCTTATTTCCCTTCTCCACACTGTGTCTCCAACATTATCAGTTGCTAGTACACAGATGTCAGCTGCTACTGCACAGATACGTGCACTTCCGTGGTGGAAGTTGAGCTCGGCAGATGAGTGTTCAGTACTCAGTGAGTGGTAAATAAAATGTGAATTTATTCAGTGCAAATTACATAACCATAAAAGCAAGCATATAAAAAGTCCACAAGATATAAAATCTCATACAGGACAGAGACACTGCTCCCAACATAAAAAACATATAAAAAGATCTATTTGGCATGAATGGTATACATTTATATTTATGTTTTCATATGTGTATATATGTGTGTAAATACATTTATACACATATAAATACAATAATACATATGTATACATATATACATATATAGACATGTATAGTCATGTATAGACATGTATTTATATATATATCTATATCTATATCTATATATATATATATATATATATATATATATATATATATATATATAATCCAAGAGATTTGCACTCTCACCTGTAATCAGCATGCCAGATGACAGGAGCAAAAAGGCATCAATACGAAAGGTCTGCACTCGCTGGGCATATATCAAGTATATACTGTATCAAGTATAAATGTTATTGCTATGTGACGTTTTGGGGATCAAAACACTCCCCTTCCTCAGACAACCAAAGCAAAAAACAAACCAAACTTTTGAAAGGGTGAAAGACCCCACCCCCAGGAAATGACACCATCAATGTTGCTATAGTGATGAGCAAACAAATGCAAAATTATCCAATGATATAGCATATATCATGTACAAACAGGACACTACTTACATGTGTAAATCATTGTATAACAACTGTGAATATGCCAACATACAACTATGAAAATGTAAATATACATGAAATAGTAAGGATGGAACCCTGTATAGCTTTATGAAGTCAGACAAACCTGCAGCTGTCTGCCTGCCTGTCGCTGTTAATCCCAGAGCAATGATCAGTGTGCAATTACTGTTTAATTAATATTCGCCACAATGTATAGCATTGATATAACAGTGCATCATCTTAATAATGGTCTGCCTTATGAGAGACCCCTTATACATTAGTATCAGCACTTATTAGAACTTGATACAAACAATACCTGAACATACACAGATGATTACCTCCGTGTGGCAGCTCCATGCATCCTCACCTGACACGCCCACTGACTCGGCGGCATCACCACGCTGTTTCTATCAGGAGGTGTTTGATCATATAGGGTTTCCAATGTGTACATATTAGTGAACAATCATGAAAATAGAGGATCAATATCGTTAATATCTATTCAGTTTTATTATATTATCTGAGAAAGCCATGTCACCTGATCTGGACAAATCATTACATACTGAATCTGCAGCTCAATCGTGCTCTATACTCATCATCTGTTATGATGAAGCACGATCATATGTCACTACCAAACAATATACCACTATGTAAAGCGATAAGCCTGCCCAAAGGGCAGTTTATGTTTAAAAACTACCACCCCCCAAGCTAAAGTTACAAAAAATAAAAAATTACAGAAAAAAATAAACAAAGATATCCAAAATAAAAAAAAATAAACCTAAACTAATACCCCTATAAAAATAACCTCCCCTAAAATAAAAACACCACCTAATCTAATACTAAACTAAAAATTAAACAGCTCTTTAACCTCTAAAAAATATTAAATCCCCCCTAACATTAAAAAAACCCCACCCACCAAACCCCCATAATAAAAAAACTAACTAAAAAAAAACTAAACTACTCATTGCCCCTAAAGGGGCATTTGCATGGACATTGCCCTTAAAAGGGCATATAGCTCTTTTACTGCCCTAAAAAAGGGTAATCAGCTCTTTTTCAAGCCAAAAAAAACATAATCTTAAAAAAAATCACCCCAAAAATTTAAATAAAAAAGCTTAAACCTAAGCCCCAAATATGTACTCACTGTTCCTGAAGTCTGGCAGAGAAGGTCTTCTTCCAGACAGATCCATCATATTCTATCTTCATCGGGAGTGAAGGCCGCATGGAGCGGAGGTGCGGAGCTGTGTTCCCGATGCCTGGATCCTCAGCGGTGGTCCTCAACGGTGGCAGTCATCGGTGGTGGCCGATGACTGCCGGCGGTCATCGGTGGTGGCAGTCTTCCGCGGTGGAGGAGGCACTCCTTGGCGGTATGGCGGTTCCACTTCATCTGATGTCCATTGTAGATTGAAGAATGAATGCAAGGTACCGCAATCAATTTGGGGTACATTGCATTCCTATTGGCTGAAATTTTGAAATCAGCCAATAGGATTAGAGCTACTGAAATCCTATTGGCTGTTCAAATCAGCCAATAAGATTTCATTACCTTTCATCCTATTGGCTGATTTTAAAATATCAGCCAATAGGAATGCAAGATACCCCAATAAATATGGGGTACCTTAAATTCAATCTTCAGTGTGCAGTGGACAATCGCATGAAGAGGATTTCAAACAAAAGAATAAGGGTTACTAAGGCACTACTAGGGTGTCAATACAGGAATTCTATTTACATGTAACAAGTCAGCTTGGTAAAAATGCTGAGCTATATAATGAAAGAAAAGAGGTGTGCTGTGTACTGAAATTTCAACTAAAACGGATCAGTAAAAAACTGATATTATTGTACACCTGTATAGCACTCACGTTCCTGTTGTTTATTTTGGAAAGATAGAAAATTTGAGACTCTTGGATGGAGTACTAGACTCTTGTATATAAAATTTAACCTTTAATAGAAATATTTAAAATTGTACATTCACACAAGGATAAACATTTAAAATTAACGTCTGCTTTTATATCTGTTTAACAAGAATTGCAGATTACCACATGTGAATAGAGGATGACAAGTAAATCTCAAGATGTGAGTGGTGAGATTATTAGCAACCTAATGTGTCAATGTCTTATTAGTTTGTGACCTTAAACTGGAGCAACTTAATCAAAATGGATGGTGAGATACCAGACTATATGGCTAATGCTTGCTTGCTTATCAGCAAAGTTGCTTTTATTATATACGTTCATTTGGTTGTATTCGCTGGGGCTCTGGCCATTTGATCGTTATAAGGTTGTAAACTTTCTACACAATTCATCAGTGTTAGTTGCGATAATTTCTAATTGTAAAAAAGGGTGTGTTAACTGGCCTATACCTTATGTGGCCTATAAATCCGCAAGATAATATATTTGAGTAGTTGAAGATTGCACACCAATGTCTCAAATATGATATGTATATTACAATTAATATATGTCAGAGGATAGTGGGATATATACAGACTAAAGTTTCCTGTATGTTACCGGTCTATACTATGATTTATAAATGGTTACTATTTATGTACGTTAAAGGTTAACGGGTTAACTACTTATATCTCAGCAGGTAAAAATAAATTATAATTCCTGCGTGTTGCCAACTTATACCATGAGCTGTAAACACATTCAAATGTTTCTACTGATTGTTATGAATAGTTCCTGCGTGTAACCAGCCTGTACCATACACTGTAAGTATGTATATCAGTTTCTGCTAATTGATATAGAGAATGATGGAGTTACTTTATTTAATAGTCTATGGGTATGTACGGTTAATATCTATAGACTACCAGCCTATACCGCTGTATATACTTCTGCTCCTTAAATACCAGCTTTAATACTCCATGTAATTATTGTTTGTTAGTTTACCGCTCACTGGTATCGTGGGCATCAAAATACTTTGAGTATAACGTGTTGGTAGATACCAGTCTGATAGTCTAACTGGATGCAAGGAGTTAAATTCAATAAGATACCAACTTATTCCACTGTCTAAATCGCTGCTCATAAAAAGCAGCCCTATCGTTGCTTATGTTATGTGATTGGGTTAACAATTGAATAACACTGTTTAACACTGTTTTTGTAAAGACGTAGTCAAAATCTCATATTTGGATAGGCTTAGATACCCCATTTAAATTGTTTGTTGCTTAAAGCAGCATTGGCATTTGTTACCACTGTATCTTATTCTCTACTACTAACTTGCGTCCTATACCTTCTAATACAACAGAATAAAGCTGATCAGGGGTGTCAGTTTTGGTTCTCCTCCACGTTGTTAAATGGATATAAGCTTTTAAGGTAATGCCCTTGTAAGATACCGGTCAGTATCAATGATCAATTGCTGCAATTTTTGCCCTGCTATTAAAAATATACCGGCCTATACCTCTGATCTTATATAAGTATTTAATTGCAGCGTATTCGTTATGCTAGTGTTAATGGTCTGTTGACAAGGGATACTACAGCTGCTGTAATTGCAGCGTATCAGTATATATAAAGTTACTAGTTTGTATTGTTTGTTACTAAATATCTATTGCTGTAGCATCACAATTTTAGGTTATAGTTACCGGCCTATACCTTTATGGACTTATATCTGCTATCACCCCATATCAATTGCTGTAGCATCTTATTGTTTGGTTTGAGTTACCGGCCTATACCTTTATTGACTTATACGTGCTATCACCACATAGTACCTCTAACCATGAAAGTAATTTTTTAAATAAGTTAAAGTTATGTGAAAATAACGGAATACTGTGATTATTTCTAATTGTACATTAGTAGATTAGTAAAATATTTCCACAATGGATACTACTATAAATGCAGACGAGCTAAAATTTAACACAGCCACAAGCCCCTAACATGTTTCGCCAGTAACCTGGCTTTGTCAAAGGGTGCAGGCGCGCCTTTGTTTCAAATATTTAACAGCTCTTCCTCCACCCTTTTGCCGGATTTGAGACAATCATGTGAAGAGAGACAGAACCTCAATCGTGTTCCTTCTCTTATTCATTTACAATCTAAAAGTCTGCGTATTGGTTCTCCTCGTTTTGGCTGAACTTAGATACATATTCGTTACTAAGATATATAGTTGGAATGTCTCCTATAGCTATTGGTTATTATGTGTTTGGATGACATATATTCATGCTAACATTAAGGCTTTCGTTGCTGTCACTATTAATTATTATATGTTTTAATAAAATATATTGGTGCTGGAATTACCGTTATGTTGCTTATTAATGCAATAGCTATGCATTTATATTGAACCAAAATATTTATTGAACTTTTTTATATCAAGAACATATTCAAAAAGTATTTTTATTCTAAAATTCTATATGATGAAGTAAAATGTCACATAAGTGCGAGTTGAAGTTATACTAATAAAATCGGTGAACAAGTGTAAAGTGATTGGGGATCAATAGAGTGTATTACTAACTAGCAAAAGTGATAATGTGCTTAATAAATATCTCTTAGGAAATATTATCTACAACAGTAAATTATCTCTATTCATATTGGCCTAGATTTAGAGTTCGGCGGTAGCCGTCAAAACCAGCGTTAGAGGCTCCTAACGCTGGTTTTGGCCGCCCGCTGGTATTTGGAGTCAGTGATTAAAGGGTCTAACGCTCACTTTACAGCCGCGACTTTTCCATACCGCAGATCCCCCTACGCCATTTGCGTAGCCTATCTTTTCAATGGGATCTTTCTAACGCTGGTATTTAGAGTCGTTTCTGCAGTGAGCGTTAGAGCTCTAACGACAAGATTCCAGCCGCCTGAAAAAAGCAGGAGTTAAGAGCTTTCTGGCTAACGCCGGTTCATAAAGCTCTTAACTACTGTACCCTAAAGTACACTAACACCCATAAACTACCTATGTACCCCTAAACCGAGGTCCCCCCACATCGCCGCCACTCGATTAAAATTTTTAACCCCTAATCTGCCGACCGCCACCTACGTTATACTTATGTACCCCTAATCTGCTGCCCCTAACCCCGCCGACCCCTATATTATATTTATTAACCCCTAACTTGCCCCACACAACGTCGCCGCAAGCTACTTAAAATAATTAACCCCTAATCTTCCGACCGCAAATCGCCGCCACCTACGTTATCCCTATGTACCCCTAATCTTCTGCCCCTAACATCGCCGACCCCTATGTTATATTTATTAACCCCTAATCTGCCCCCCACAACGTCGCCGACACCTACCTACACTTATTAACCCCTAATCTGCCGAGCGGACCTGAGCGCTACTATAATAAAGTTATTAACCCCTAATCCGCCTCACTAACCCTATCATAAATAGTATTAACCCCTAATCTGCCCTCCCTAACATCGCCGACACCTACCTTCAATTATTAACCCCTAATCTGCCGACCGGAGCTCACCGCTATTCTAATAAATGTATTAACCCCTAAAGCTAAGTCTAACCCTAACACTAACACCCCCCTAAGTTAAATATAATTTTTATCTAACGAAATAAATTAACTCTTATTAAATAAATGATTCCTATTTAAAGCTAAATACTTACCTGTAAAATAAATCCTAATATAGCTACAATATAAATTACATTTATATTATAGCTATTTTAGGATTAATATTTATTTTACAGGTAACTTTGTATTTATTTTAACCAGGTACAATAGCTATTAAATAGTTAAGAACTATTTAATAGTTACCTAGTTAAAATAATAACAAATTTACCTGTAAAATAAATCCTAACCTAAGTTATAATTAAACCTAACACTACCCTATCAATAAAATAATTAAATAAACTACCTACAATTACCTACAATTAACCTAACACTACACTATCAATAAATTAATTAAACACAATTGCTACAAATAAATACAATTAAATAAACTATCTAAAGTACAAAAAATAAAAAAGAACTAAGTTACAGAAAATAAAAAAATATTTACAAACATAAGAAAAATATTACAACAATTTTAAACTAATTACACCTACTCTAAGCCCCCTAATAAAATAACAAAGACCCCCAAAATAAAAAATTCCCTACCCTATTCTAAAATACAAAAATTACAAGCTCTTTTACCTTACCAGCCCTGAACAGGGCCCTTTGCGGGGCATGCCCCAAGAATTTCAGCTCTTTTGCCTGTAAAAAAAAACATACAATACCCCCCCCCCAACATTACAACCCACCACCCACATACCCCTAATCTAACCCAAACCCCCCTTAAATAAACCTAACACTAAGCCCCTGATGATCTTCCTACCTTGTCTTCACCATGCCAGGTTCACCGATCCGTCCTGGCTCCAAGATCTTCATCCAACCCAAGCGGGGGTTGGCGATCCATAATCCGGTGCTCCAAAGTCTTCCTCCTATCCGGCAAGAAGAGGACATCCGGACCGGCAAACATCTTCTCCAAGCGGCATCTTCTATGTTCTTCCATCCGATGACGACCGGCTCCATCTTGAAGACCTCCAGCGCGGATCCATCCTCTTCTTCCGACGACTAGACGACGAATGACGGTTCCTTTAAGGGACGTCATCCAAGATGGCGTCCCTCGAATTCCGATTGGCTGATAGGATTCTATCAGCCAATCGGAATTAAGGTAGGAATTTTCTGATTGGCTGATGGAATCAGCCAATCAGAATCAAGTTCAATCTGATTGGCTGATCCAATCAGCCAATCAGATTGAGCTCGCATTCTATTGGCTGTTCCGATCAGCCAATAGAATGCGAGCTCAATCTGATTGGCTGATTGGATCAGCCAATCGGATTGAACTTGATTCTGATTGGCTGATTCCATCAGCCAATCAGAAAATTCCTACCTTAATTCCGATTGGCTGATAGAATCCTATCAGCCAATCGGAATTCGAGGGACGCCATCTTGGATGACGTCCCTTAAAGGAACCGTCATTCGTCGTCTAGTCGTCGGAAGAAGAGGATGGATCCGCGCTGGAGGTCTTCAAGATGGAGCCGGTCGTCATCGGATGGAAGAACATAGAAGATGCCGCTTGGAGAAGATGTTTGCCGGTCCGGATGTCCTCTTCTTGCCGGATAGGAGGAAGACTTTGGAGCACCGGATTATGGATCGCCAACCCCCGCTTGGGTTGGATGAAGATCTTGGAGCCAGGACGGATCGGTGAACCTGGCATGGTGAAGACAAGGTAGGAAGATCATCAGGGGCTTAGTGTTAGGTTTATTTAAGGGGGGTTTGGGTTAGATTAGGGGTATGTGGGTGGTGGGTTGTAATGTTGGGGGGGGGGGTATTGTATGTTTTTTTTTACAGGCAAAAGAGCTGAAATTCTTGGGGCATGCCCCGCAAAGGGCCCTGTTCAGGGCTGGTAAGGTAAAAGAGCTTGTAATTTTTGTATTTTAGAATAGGGTAGGGAATTTTTTATTTTGGGGGTCTTTGTTATTTTATTAGGGGGCTTAGAGTAGGTGTAATTAGTTTAAAATTGTTGTAATATTTTTCTTATGTTTGTAAATATTTTTTTATTTTCTGTAACTTAGTTCTTTTTTATTTTTTGTACTTTAGATAGTTTATTTAATTGTATTTATTTGTAGCAATTGTGTTTAATTAATTTATTGATAGTGTAGTGTTAGGTTAATTGTAGGTAATTGTAGGTAGTTTATTTAATTATTTTATTGATAGGGTAGTGTTAGGTTTAATTATAACTTAGGTTAGGATTTATTTTACAGGTAAATTTGTTATTATTTTAACTAGGTAACTATTAAATAGTTCTTAACTATTTAATAGCTATTGTACCTGGTTAAAATAAATACAAAGTTACCTGTAAAATAAATATTAATCCTAAAATAGCTATAATATAAATGTAATTTATATTGTAGCTATATTAGGATTTATTTTACAGGTAAGTATTTAGCTTTAAATAGGAATCATTTATTTAATAAGAGTTAATTTATTTCGTTAGATAAAAATTATATTTAACTTAGGGGGGTGTTAGTGTTAGGGTTAGACTTAGCTTTAGGGGTTAATACATTTATTAGAATAGCGGTGAGCTCCGGTCGGCAGATTAGGGGTTAATAATTGAAGGTAGGTGTCGGCGATGTTAGGGAGGGCAGATTAGGGGTTAATACTATTTATGATAGGGTTAGTGAGGCGGATTAGGGGTTAATAACTTTATTATAGTAGCGCTCAGGTCCGCTCGGCAGATTAGGGGTTAATAAGTGTAGGTAGGTGTCGGCGACGTTGTGGGGGGCAGATTAGGGGTTAATAAATATAACATAGGGGTCGGCGATGTTAGGGCAGCAGATTAGGGGTACATAGGGATAACGTAGGTGGCGGCGGTTTACGGAGCGGCAGATTAGGGGTTAAAAGTGTAATGCAGGGGTCAGCGATAGCGGGGGCGGCAGATTAGGGGTTAATAAGTGTAAGGCTAGGGGTGTTTAGACTCGGGGTACATGTTAGAGTGTTAGGTGCAGACGTAGGAAGTGTTTCCCCATAGGAAACAATGGGGCTGCGTTAGGAGCTGAACGCTGCTTTTTTGCAGGTGTTAGGTTTTTTTTCAGCTCAAACAGCCCCATTGTTTCCTATGGGAGAATCGTGCACGAGCACGTTTTTGAGGCCGGCCGCGTCCGTAAGCAACTCTGGTATCGAGAGTTGTATTTGCGGTAAAAATGCTCTACGCTCCTTTTTTGGAGCCTAACGCAGCATTTGTTTGAACTCTCGATACCAGAGTTAATTTTATGGTGCGGCCAGAAAAAAACCCGCGGAGCGTTAACAGCCCATCTACCGCCAAACTCCAAATCTAGCCGATTGGAAATAATTTTGGAAGTGAACATTAATTTTAATGTGCTAAGTGCCTACTGTGTTGATTAACAAATGAAAATTATTACTAAATACATACCTACAATCTATTCCTTATTGGAATGATTTGAGGTGTAAGCAGTGCTTTCACTAAACCACAAACGACTGCGGTGGGTGTGTTAAAAGGACTAATACTGTGACTGTTATGAAAATAGACTTATTATGTGCCTAAATTAAAATATAGAATGTGACTTAAGTTTGTTTTATTAGAATTTTTTTGAAATTAAGTTATTATAGTATAATTTATTAGTGAATATGTTAGTTCATCCTATTTTGGTTCTTAACTATGGTCTAAGTCCATGTTGATTTTAAATATATTAGGAGGATAAGATTTATATCTTTATTTTTTATTTTTTTTATTTTTTTATATAGTTTTATTGAGGTTAAAGTATTGGCATACATAGGCCTAGATTTAGAGTTCGGCGGTAGCCGTCAAAACCAGCGTTAGAGGCTCCTAACGCTGGTTTTGGCCGCCCGCTGGTATTTGGAGTCAGTGATTAAAGGGTCTAACGCTCACTTTACAGCCGCGACTTTTCCATACCGCAGATCCCCCTACGCCATTTGCGTAGCCTATCTTTTCAATGGGATCTTTCTAACGCTGGTATTTAGAGTCGTTTCTGCAGTGAGCGTTAGAGCTCTAACGACAAGATTCCAGCCGCCTGAAAATAGCAGGAGTTAAGAGCTTTCTGGCTAACGCCGGTTTATAAAGCTCTTAACTACTGTACCCTAAAGTACACTAACACCCATAAACTACCTATGTACCCCTAAACCGAGGTCCCCCCCACATCGCCGCAACTCGATAAAAATGTTTTAACCCCTAATCTGCCGACCGCCACCTACGTTATCCTTATGTACCCCTAATCTGCTGCCCCTAACCCCGCCGACCCCTATATTACATTTATTAACCCCTAATCTGCCCCCCACAACATCGCCGCCAGCTACTTAAAATAATTAACCCCTAATCTTCCGACCGCAAAGCGCCGCCACCTACGTTATCCCTATGTATCCCTAATCTGCTACCCCTAACACCGCCGACCCCTATATTATATTTATTATCCCCTAATCTGCCCCCCTCAACGTCGCCGACACCTGCCTACACTTATTAACCCCTAATCTGCCGAGCGGACCGCACCGCTACTATAATAAAGTTATTAACCCCTAACCCGCCTCACTAACCCTATCATAAATAGTATTAACCCCTAATCTGCCCTCCCTAACATCGCCGACACCTAACTTCAATTATTAACCCCTAATCTTCCGATCGGAGCTCACCGCTATTCTAATAAATGTATTAACCCCTAAAGCTAAGTCTAACCCTAACACTAACACCCCCCTAACTTAAATATAATTTTAATCTAACGAAATAAATTAACTCTTATTAAATAAATTAATCCTATTTAAAGCTAAATACTTACCTGTAAAATAAATCCTAATATAGCTACAATATAAATTATAATTACATTGTAGCTATTTTAGGATTAATATTTATTTTACAGGCAACTTGGTATTTATTTTAACTAGGTACAATAGCTATTAAATAGTTAAGAACTATTTAATAGTTACCTAGTTAAAATAATAACAAATTTACCTGTAAAATAAATCCTAACCTAAGATATAATTAAACCTAACACTACCCTATCAATAAAATAATTAAATAAACTACCTACAATTACCTACAATTAACCTAACACTACACTATCAATAAATTAAATAAACACAATTGCTACAAATAAATACAATTAAATAAACTAGCTAAAGTACAAAAAATAAAAAAGAACTAAGTTACAGAAAATAAAAAAATATTTACAAACATAAGAAAAATATTACAACAATTTTAAACTAATTACACCTACTCTAAGCCCCCTAATAAAATAACAAAGCCCCCCAAAATAATAAATTCCCTACCCTATTCTAAATTAAAAAAGTTACAAGCTCTTTTACCTTACCAGCCCTGAACAGGGCCCTTTGCGGGGCATGCCCCAAGAAGTTCAGCTCTTTTGCCTGTTAAAAAAAACATACAATACCCCCCCCCAACATTACAACCCACCACCCACATACCCCTAATCTAACCCAAACCCCCCTTAAATAAACCTAACACTAATCCCCTGAAGATCTTCCTACCTTGTCTTCACCATCCAGGTATCACCGATCCGTCCTGGCTCCAAGATCTTCATCCAACCCAAGCGGGGGTTGGCGATCCATAATCCGGTGCTGAAGAGGTCCAGAAGAGGCTCCAAAGTCTTCATCCTATCCGGCAAGAAGAGGACATCCGGACCGGCAAACATCTTCTCCAAGCCGCATCTTCTATCTTCTTCCATCCGGTGCGGAGCGGGTCCATCTTGAAGCAGGCGACGCGGATCCATCCTCTTCTTCCGATGTCTCCCGACTAATGACGGTTCCTTTAAGGGACGTCATCCAAGATGGCGTCCCTCGAATTCCGATTAGCTGATAGGATTCTATCAGCCAATCGGAATTAAGGTAGGAATTTTCTGATTGGCTGATGGAATCAGCCAATCAGAATCTAGTTCAATCCGATTGGCCGATCCAATCAGCCAATCAGATTGAGCTCGCATTCTATTGGCTGATCGGAACAGCCAATAGAATGCGAGCTCAATCTGATTGGCTGATTGGATCAGCCAATCGGATTGAACTTGATTCTGATTGGCTGATTCCATCAGCCAATCAGAAAATTCCTACCTTAATTCCGATTGGCTGATAGAATCCTATCAGCCAATCGGAATTCGAGGGACGCCATCTTGGATGACGTCCCTTAAAGGAACCGTCATTCGTCGGGAGACATCGGAAGAAGAGGATGGATCCGCGTCGCCTGCTTCAAGATGGACCCGCTCCGCACCGGATGGAAGAAGATCGAAGATGCCGCTTGGAGAAGATGTTTGCCGGTCCGGATGTCCTCTTCTTGCCGGATAGGAGGAAGACTTTGGACCCTCTTCTGGACTTCTTCAGTGGATGTCTAGCCCCCGCTTGGGTTGGATGAAGATATCGGAGCCAGGACGGATCGGTGAACCTGGTATGGTGAAGACAAGGTAGGAAGATCTTCAGGGGCTTAGTGTTAGGTTTATTTAAGGGTGGTTTGGGTTAGATTAGGGGTATGTGGGTGGTGGGTTGTAATGTTGGGGGGGGGGGGTATTGTATGTTTTCTTTTACAGGCAAAAGAGCTGAACTTCTTGGGGCATGCCCCGCAAAGGGCCCTGTTCAGGGCTGGTAAGGTAAAAGAGCTTGTAACTTTTTAAATTTAGAATAGGGTAGGGAATTATTTATTTTGGGGGGCTTTGTTATTTTATTAAGGGGCTTAGAGTAGGTGTAATTAGTTTAAAATTGTTGTAATATTTTTCTTATGTTTGTAAATATTTTTTTATTTTCTGTAACTTAGTTCTTTTTTATTTTTTGTACTTTAGCTAGTTTATTTAATTGTATTTATTTGTAGCAATTGTATTTAATTTATTTATTGATAGTGTAGTGTTAGGTTAATTGTAGGTAATTGTAGGTAGTTTATTTAATTATTTTATTGATAGGGTAGTGTTAGGTTTAATTATATCTTAGGTTAGGATTTATTTTACAGGTAATTTTGTATTTATTTTAACTAGGTAACTATTAAATAGGTATTAACTATTTAATAGCTATTGTACCTGGTTAAAATAAATACCAAGTTGCCTGTAAAATAAATATTAATCCTAAAATAGCTAAAATATAATTATAATTTATATTGTAGCTATATTAGGATTTATTTTACAGGTAAGTATTTAGCTTTAAATAGGATTAATTTATTTAATAAGAGTTAATTTATTTCGTTATATGTAAATTATATTTAACTTAGGGGGGTGTTAGTGTTAGGGTTAGACTTAGCTTTAGGGGTTAATACATTTATTAGAATAGCGGTGAGCTCCGATCGGAAGATTAGGGGTTAATAATTGAAGGTAGGTGTCGGCGATGTTAGGGAGGGCAGATTAGGGGTTAATACTATTTATGATAGGGTTAGTGAGACGGATTAGGGGTTAATAACTTTATTATAGTAGCGCTCAGGTCCGCTCGGCAGATTAGGGGTTAATAAGTGTAGGCAGGTGTCGGCGACGTTGTGGGGGGCAGATTAGGGGTTAATAAATATAACATAGGGGTCGGCGATGTTAGGGCAGCAGATTAGGGGTACATAGGGATAACGTAGGTTGCGGCGGTTTACGGAGCGGAAGATTAGGGGTTAAAACTGTAATGCAGGGGTCAGCGATAGCGGGGGCGGCAGATTAGGGGTTAATAAGTGTAAGGTTAGGGGTGTTTAGACTCGGGGTACATGTTAGGGTGTTAGGTGCAGACGTAGGAAGTGTTTCCCCATAGGAAACAATGGGGCTGCGTTAGGAGCTGAACGCTGCTTTTTTGCAGGTGTTAGGTTTTTTTTCAGCTCAAACAGTCCCATTGTTTCCTATGGGAGAATCGTGCACGAGCACGTTTTTGAGGCTGGCCGCGTCCGTAAGCAACTCTGGTATCGAGAGTTGCATTTGCGGTAAAAATGCCCTACGCTCCTTTTTTGGAGCCTAACGCAGCATTTGTTTTAACTCTCGATACCAGAGTTAAATTTATGGTGCGGCCAGAAAAAAGCCCGCGGAGCGTTAACAGCCCTTTTACCGCCGAACTCCAAATCTAGGCCATAGAAAATAGAATAACAGTGTATAGCAGAGCATGATTGTAAAGGACTTAAGTAAAGAGACACCATAAAAATTACAAATTAATAAAACATGTACAATAACAATATCTACCATGTTAGCAGCGCATGAGGTGAACTCATGTAACAAACTACGCAGAGTATATAGCAAGGCAGAGCTTATAAATTACATATTAAAAAGGCATATGGAATCAGTAACATCTGCTACATCGATGAAGACAATGCTAAGTTTTAAGTAGAAGTTTGTTTACCAAAAATGGTGTCCTATCATGCATAAAAAAAAAAACAGCTCTTTTACTGAACATTTGTTATAAAAGGAAGAGAAACACATGCCAATATTCATCTAAGCCTTTTATGTAGAACGGGAGGCCACTCTTGGACCTCATATTTTATAGAGTGATAGCATGGACCTAAGGCTACATGTAAGAGAAGAGACCACTTGTGGATCTCAATATTAAGACCTCTTTTTATTTTCTTATTAAAATTAAATAACTTCCATGGGCACCAATACCATGCTCATATAAGATTTGGAACTTGTAATAACTGGTAACTGTTAAACTAATAATGACTGGCAACTTTTACAGACACTAGAAATAAAACAAGAGCACTAAAACCTGTCTGTTATTTAGTGGTTAAACAAAATATAGAGCTAAGAAAGAGCATATGTATAGCTCTGGAGATCCCTTCAGATAGTTTGGATAAAAGAATAGGCTTAATATGGACTAAGTTATTAAAGAGAGCTTGCCTGGGAAAAGTTACTTATATAAAATGCTGAGGATTACCATAATGCTCGTAACTAAAAGGCATATCCTTTAAGGCAAAGTCATATTAGGGTAGGGCACAGTAATTCTTGTAGTAAGATTCAACCGCTAAAATGAATGATACATAAAGGTTCAGGGTGAGCTAATCTGGTGACTAAGAAAATAATAAAGATTTACTTAGGGTACCAAGCAATTCTCTAATAGGTTGGGGAGCATGGGTATGTGAATTAGCTAGCCCACCCATACCTTCAAATATAACACCCTATGAGCCATTAACACATAAACAGTTGCATATAGTACTGAAAACAAGGCAGGAATATATAACTCTCTCCCCCACTCCTCAAATTAGTAACCTTAGTGCAGGGCCTGCCGACACAACGCTCATCTTATCAGGGAGAGATAGCGCTAACACTGCTTAGTATTAGTTAAATTGGGTCACAAGTTTGGGAGATAGCTGCAGGAATGATCACTAGAAATAACGTGCAATTGGGTGGTTAGATGCAATGAAACCAAACATCCTCATCCCTGGTCACAAACAATCAGTATATACAAAAATCACAGTAATGGCCAGTTCAGGAAATACAATAAATACGAATCAACCTCATATCAAAATCCATTAGTCATATGCATATATGTGTCGCGACTGAGGTATTAAATGTCTAAAGGTTTAAGCCACATAAGAGATAGTAAAAGCAGACATCCGTGCTTTAACCTCCAAGCAAAGGAGATGGACAAGCCTCCAGGGTTCCATACAAAGCATGCCGATATCATATAGCGGTAAGAGTGCGGTCCCCACAAAGCTATCGACAAGTGTCCTGTGTCCTGGGGGAGCAAACACGGCTCCTGTATAGCTAGAGAGGAGTATTCAGTAGGTGATGATAGGCGCTTACTCTCACGGACCTGTGTTGGAGTCGGGTGCTGTAGCGGAGCAAATCCTGTAATTACACTGTCCTGCAAGCCACTAACTAGGAACTCTAGAGCAGGAGAGAGATAACCCTGAAGCGGGTAAGTGTGGTTCTCCCGGACAGTCCCCTGGCATAATGCCGTCACTTCTTCTTGTAGCGTTGTCGGCTCCACTATCTCTGGATCACAATCACCCACATGTTCTTCCTGGGGATAGCATGAGCGCCGGGGCCCCAAGACGCCATCCACCCCCTGGACTAATACATTAAACTTGGTTTGGGTCTGGTAGGGAACCAGGTGTACTCTGGCTCTGTCAGGCACGGGGTAAAGCATATCCGCCAACGCATCATGATGGCTCCGAAGCAAACTGGAAATTTGCGTAAAAAAGGTTGCTGGGATCTCCATAATAGATAACACTCACCAAGCGTTAGGCAGGTACTCAATAAAAGATGTTGCTCAGTCAGATGCGATGGTTAGTGGTGTCAAGCACCATGCAATCAGCACAGTGTGCTACTTAACGACAAGGCCCAAAGGAGCCTCGCCGGGGGGTTGAAGTGAAGGCCTCAGTCTTCAAGTGTGCTCCGGGAGCTCCAAATTGCAGTAATCTTAGTAAATAAGAGCTCATCTGAAGTGGGATCTATAATAAAGCAGCAATGTGTTCAAGGAACCTACAGATGAGCCCTCAAAAGTATTATGTCAAGCTTAAATTCCACATATGTTGGAGCAGAGTAGAATTGTGCTACCTATCATGGCCGCCACCCGGAAGTTCCCCTATATCTTTATTTTTAATATGGCTGAATTACTTCTCATTGTAAATTTGAACCTTACAGATAAGAAAAATAATTGTTGTGTTCGTTTAGTCCATAAGGTTGGACTGAATTCAAAAGATAAATCCATCTGCTTTCATTTTGTAGGAGAATAATCTCCATATCTCCGCCTCTTATACCCAGACTTATTTTTTTTATTCCACAACAAGTCAGATTATCAGGTTTGGATTGATGGTATCTGTAAAAGTGATACGCTACTGATGTAATTGATTTCATTTTAGCCAAATCTTTTGCTGCATTTTTGATATTACGAAGATGTTCTTGCAGTCTTGTACATAGTCTTTGGTCGTCATGCCCACATAAATTTTCGGGTAATTACATTTTAAAGTGTAGATTACACCTGTGGTATTACAATTTATAAAAGATCTGATTGGATGGATTTTTCCAAGCCTATCTGTTATTGTTGTTGTTTTCTTAAGATGTTTGCAGCTGATGCAAGTGCCGCAGGCATATGAACCTTTGGGAATATTGTTGTTTCTTCTTCTTTTTTCTGGTGAAATGGCTGGAGCTTACTATCTCCTGTAAGTTTTTGGTTCTTCTATAACTCACTTCTACCTTTTGTCCTATTAGTTCATTGAGTGACGGGTCCGATTGTAGTATTGGCCAATGTTTTTCAATTATATTTATTATATCTTTGCTCTGGGAATTATAATTCAGCACTAACCGAGTCTTGTTATCCGGTTTTCGTTCCTTAGGCTTTAACAGTTTTAACCTATTTGTATTTTGCTCTCTTTTTTTAGCTGCTTTTACTGACCTTTTGCTATATCCTCTTTGGTATAGTCTGGTTTCCAGTTCTTTAGCTTGTTTTTTAAATAGATCTTCTTCAGAACAATTTATTTTTGTTCTTAGAAATTCTCCTACCGGGAGGGACTTTATGGTATTAGGAGAATGAGCACTTGTGCTGAACAGTATGGTATTGTTGGCTGTTTGTTTTCTGAATTGGTCAGTTCCTATTTTTCCATCTTCCAATTTAAAGATTTTTAGATCCAGGAATGTAATTTCCCTCTGGCTGAGTTCATATGTCAGTTTGATGTTCAGCTGGTTTAAATTTAGTTTCTCTAGGAAAGACTCCAGTTCTAATTTAGAGCCTTCCCAGATAAATAGAATATCATCTATATGTACTCCTCATTTTCACTGGAAAAAACTGGTCTGTTCCCACCACCCTAAAAAAAGGTTTGCATAAGTGGGGGCACATGCTGTGCCCATTGCAGTCCCTCTTGTTTGGAGATAAAATTTATCGTTGAATACGAAGAAATTTTTCTTTAACAGAAATTCTAGAAGATCTAAAATGAATTGGTTATGATTTTCATCCTCTTCTGTAGACATATCTAGATAATGCTTAGCAGCTTTGAGGCCTAACTCATGTTTAATGCTCGTGTACAGTGCCTCTACATCTGCAGTTACCACCCAAGTATTGGAATCTAATTGAATATCTTGCAGATGTTGTAGCACTTCCATAGTATCTTTCATATAAGATGGCATTTGAGTTAAAAATTCCCTTAATCTCATATCAATATATTCGCTATCTTTTTCCGTTAAGTTGTCATTTCCCGAAACTATTGGACGTCCAGGTGGGTGTTTACTGTTCTTATGAATTTTAGGCATTAGGTAGAATGTCGAAACTTTGGGATTCTTCACTGTCAGGAATTTCTTTTCTTTTTCGGAAATGGTATTATGCATCTTTGCATATGAAATCAGATCATTATACTCTTGATGGAATTGTTGTATGGGCTTACTCCATAGTTTTTTGTAGCAGGTTTGATTCTTTAGTTGGTTATCAACTTCTTTCACATGCATTTCTGTGGGCCATAGAACTATGTTCCCACCCTTGTCTGCCTTACGTATAATTATGTCATCCCATTGTTGGATTTCTTCTAAGACTTTAGCTTCACCTTTGCTCATGTTTTTGGATGGGGGCTTTATCTTTAGGTTAGAAATCTCTTTGCATACTACTTCGTTGAAAATTTGTATGCTTGGAATTTTTGAAGATTTGGGTAAGTATTTGGATTTGTTTTTAAGTTTCTTGCGCCAATTGGAGTTAGTGTCTTCTATGTTGTCTTTTAATAATTCTTCCAGATCTTGGAGTGTTTGTAGTTCTTCCTCTGTCCAGATGTTATTCGAATCTTGCTGATTAACATCTGTCATGGCTTTAAATATTTTTTTCAACAGTAGTTTTCTCAGGTATAACTGAGTATCTTTAATATTCTCAAATTTGTCCAGAGTGGCACTGGGAGAGATGGAGAGTCCTTTGGACAATAATTTCATATGGTCCTCTGATAGCATTTTCTTACAAAGGTTGATGATTTTTATTGTTTCCTTCTTATCTGAGAAAAAGGACTCTGACTCCATTTGTATGGTTTGTTGTTCTGTCTGGTTTCTCTCACACTTCTTGTTCTTAGTTTTTTTTTTTGTTCCCCCCCCCCCCCCCCGACCTCTTCTGGGGGTTCTGAATCTGAATTCCCGCCTTCCTCTAAAAAACTTTACGTTTTTTTGTTAGTAATATTGGAAGTACTGGGGGGAGGAGTGGTTTCACTAGTAGTATCAGAGTCTTCTCCCTCTGTTTCGGATTCACTCTGTATAATAGTAACTTGTCTCTGGTGTCTATTAGAGTAATTTTTATTTTGTTTATTTTTCCATTTGTATACTCTGTCGTTTTTGTAATCTTCCAAGTCTCTGTTTAATTTTCCCAATTTGGTTTGTTTTATTTCTGCCTCATACTTATCCAGTTCTTTTTGATATTTTTTGTAAGAGCTTTCAAATTCTTTTAAAGTTTCGAATTGCTTTAGCTCCTCATTCTGAATATTTATCAATTCCTCAAATCTTTTATAATCCGAAGTATCGTGCTTGATCAGAATATTCATCAATTTGTTTGAGCATTCCGACAAAGCCTCTTCACATTCAACTGTTAGATCTAAATTCAAAGGCCAGGAACAATTGTATCCTCAAACCTCTTGGGATTAATTTTTTCTCAATGTATTTGTCGAAGAAGTGATGGTTCCACCATACCTTATCAGGCTTAAATAAATTTTTATGGAGTTCTCGAAGTAATTTATCTAATCTGTCTGGTGTGGGTTCAGTGTTTATGGATTAAGGTTCTTCAAATGCATCTTGAAATCTGTTAACCATTTTTGTTGTCTCAACAGTCTATCTTGTTGTAATTTAGTAGTCATACTAGTTTGTTAACTTTAGTGTGCAAACTTACGCCTAGATTTAGAGTTTTGCGGCCAAAGGGGTGCGTTAGCTACGCTGGCTTTTTTTCTGGCCGCACCTTTTAAAACCGCTGGTATTTAGAGTTCACAGAATGGCTGTGTTAGGCTCCAAAAAAGGAGCGTAGAGCATATTTACCGCAACTTCAACTCTCGATACCAGCGGTGCTTACGGACGCGGCCAGCTTAAAAAACGTGCTCGTGCACGATTACCCCATAGAAAACAATGGGTCTGTTTGAGCTGAAAAAAAAACCTAACACCTGCAAAAAAGCCGCGTTCAGCTCCTAACGCAGCCCCATTGTTTGCTATGGGGAAACACTTCCTACCTCTGCACCTAACACTCTAACATGTACTCCGAGTCTAAACACCCCTAACCTTACACTTATTAACCCCTATTCTGCCGCCCCCGCTATCGCTGACACCTGCATTTTTTTGAACCCCTAATCTGCCGCTCCGTAAACCGCCGCTACTTACATTATCCCTATGTACCCCTAATCTGCTGCCCCTAACACCGCTGACCCCTATATTATATTTATTAACCCCTAATCTGCCCCCCACAACGTCGCCTCCACCTGCCTACAATTATTAACCCCTAATCTGCCGAGCGGACCACACCGCTATTATAATAAAGTTATTAACCCCTAATCCGCCTCACTCCTGCCTCAATAACCCTATAATAAATAGTATTAACCCCTAATCTGCCCTCTCTAACATCGCCGACACCAAACTTCAAACATTAACCCCTAATCTGCCGACTGGAGCTCACCGCTATTCTAATAAATGTATTAACCCCTAAAGCTAAGTCTAACCCTAACACTAACACCCCCCCTAAGTTAAATATAATTTAAATCTAACAAAATAAATTAACTCTTATTAAATAAATTATTCCTATTTAAAGCTAAATACTTACCTGTAAAATAAATCCTAATATAGCTACAACATAAATTATAATTATATTATAGCTATTTTAGGATTTATATTTATTTTACAGGAAACTTTGTATTTATTTTAACCAGGTACAATAGCTATTAAATAGTTAAGAACTATTTAATAGATAAAATAGTTAAAATAATTACAAAATGACCTGTAAAATAAATCCTAACCTAAGTTACAATTAAACCTAACACTACACTATCAATAAATTAATTAAATAAAATACCTACAATTACCTACACTTAAACCTAACACTACACTATCAATACATTAATTAAATACAATACCTACAAATAACTACAATTAAATAAACTAACTAAAGTATAAAAAATAAAAAAGAACTAAGTTACAAAAAATAAAAAAATATTTACAAACATTAGAAAAATATTACAACAATTTTAAACTAATTACACCTACTCTAAGCCCCCTAATGAAATTACAAAGCCCCCCAAAATAAAAAAATGCCCTACCCTATTCTAAATTACTAAAGTTCAAAGCTCTTTTACCTTACCAGCCCTGAACAGGGCCCTTTGTGGGGAATGCCCCAAGAAATTCAGCTCTTTTGCCTGTAAAAAAACACATACAATACCCCCCTAACATTACAACCCACCACCCACATACCCCTAATCTAACCCAAACCCCCCTTAAATAAACCTAACACTAAGCCCCTGAAGATCTTCCTACCTTATCTTCACCTCACCGGGTATCACCGATCGGTCCTGGCTCCAAAATCTTCATCCAACCCAAGCGGGGGCTGGCGATCCATAATCCTGCAGCTGAAGAGGTCCAGAAGAGGCTCCAAAGTCTTCATCCTATCCGGGAAGAAGAGGCGATTCAGACCGGCAACCATCTTGATCCAAGCGGCATCTTCTATCTTCATCCGATGAGGAACGGCTCCATCGTGAAGACCTCCAGCGCGGATCAATCTTCTTCCGACGACGTCCAACTGAAAAATGGCGGTTCCTTTAAGGGACGTCATCCAAGATGGCGTCCCTCGAATTCCGATTGGCTGATAGGATTCTATCAGCCAATCGGAATTAAGGTAGGAAAATTCTGATTGGCTGATGGAATCAGCCAATCAGAATCAAGTTCAATCCGATTGGCTGATCCAATCAGCCAATCAGATTGAGCTCGCATTCTATTGGCTGATCGGAACAGCCAATAGAATGTGAGCTCAATCTGATTGGCTGATCGGATCAGCCAATAGGATTGAACTTGATTCTGATTGGCTGATTCCATCAGCCAATCAGAATTTTCCTACCTTAATTCCGATTGGCTGATAGAATCCTATCAGCCAATTGGAATTCGATGGACACCATCTTGGATGACGTCCCTTAAAGGAACCATCATTCTTCAGTTGGATGTCGTCGGAAGAAGATTGATCCGCGCTGGAGGTCTTCACGATGGAGCCGTTCCTCATCGGATGAAGATAGAAGATGCCGCTTGGATCAAGATGGTTGCCGGTCTGGATCGCCTCTTCTTCCCGGATAGGATGAAGACTTTGGAGCCTCTTCTGGACCTCTTCAGCCGCAGGATTATGGATCGCCAGCCCCCGCTTGGGTTGGATGAAGATTTTGGAGCCAGGACCGATCGGTGATACCCGGTGAGGTGAAGATAAGGTAGGAAGATCTTCAGGGGCTTAGTGTTAGGTTTATTTAAGGGGGGTTTGGGTTAGATTAGGGGTATGTGGGTGGTGGGTTGTAATGTTGGGGGGGTATTGTATGTGTTTTTTTACAGGCAAAAGAGCTGAATTTCTTGGGGCCTGTTCAGGGCTGGTAAGGTAAAAGAGCTTTGAACTTTTGTAATTTAGAATAGGGTAGGGCATTTTTTTATTTTGGGGGGCTTTGTAATTTCATTAGGGGGCTTAGAGTAGGTGTAATTAGTTTAAAATTGTTGTAATATTTTTCTAATGTTTGTAAATATTTTTTTATTTTTTGTAACTTAGTTCTTTTTTATTTTTCGTACTTTAGTTAGTTTATTTAATTGTAGTTATTTGTAGGTATTGTATTTAATTAATGTATTGATAGTGTAGTGTTAGGTTTAATTGTAGGTAATTGTAGGTATTTTATTTAATTAATTTATTGATAGTGTAGTGTTAGGTTTAATTGTAACTTAGGTTAGGATTTATTTTACAGGTAATTTTGTAATTATTTTAACTATTTTAGCTATTAAATAGTTCTTAGAGTTCTAGAGTGGCGGCGATGTGGGGGGACCTCGGTTTAGGGGTACATAGGTAGTTTATGGGTGTTAGTGTACTTTAGAGCACAGTAGTTAAGAGCTTTATAAACCGGCGTTAGCCCAGAAAGCTCTTAACTACTGACTTTTTTCTGCGGCTGGAGTTTTGTCGTTAGATTTCTAACGCTCACTTCAGCCAAGACTCTAAATACCGGCTTTAGAAAGATTCCATTGAAAAGATAGGATACGCAATTGACGTAAGGGGATCTGCGGTATGGAAAAGTCGCGGCTGAAAAGTGAGCGTTAGACCCTTTAATGACTGACTCCAAATACCAGAGGGCGGTAAAAACCAGCGTTAGGAGCCTCTAACGCTGGTTTTGACGGCTACCGCCCAACTCTAAATCTAGGCCTTAGTATATCCTAAGAGATAATCAAAGGATATTGGGTTGGATTTCAAACAAAAGAATAAGGCTTACTAAGGCACTACTAGGGTGTCAATACAGGAATTCTATTTTCATGTAACAAGTCAGCTTGGTAAAAATGCTGAGCTATATAATGAAAGAAAAGAGGGGTGCTGTGTACTGGAATTTGAACTAAAACGGATCAGTAAAAAACTGATATTATTGTGCACCTGTATAGCACTCACGTTCCTGTTGTTTAATTTGGAAAAATAGACAATTTGAGACTCTTGGATGGAGTATTAGACTCTTGTATATAAAATTTAACCTTTAATAGAAATATTTAAAATTGTACATTCACACAAGGATAAACATTTAAAATTAACGTCTGCTTTTATATCCATTTAACAAGAATTGCAGATTACCACATGTGAATAGAGAATGACACGTAAATCTCAAGTTGTGAGTGGTGAGATTATTAGCAACCTAATGTGTCAATGTCTTATTAGTTTGTGACCTTAAACTGGAGCAACTTAATCAAATCGGATGGTGAGATACCAGACTATATGGCTAATGCTTGCTTGCTTATCAGCAAAGTTGCTTTTATTCTATACGTTCATTTGGTTGTATTCACTGGGGCTCTGGCCATTTGATCGTTATAAGGTTGTAAACTTTCTACACAATTCATCAGAGTTAGTTGCGATAATTTAAAAAAGGGGGTGTTAACTGGCCTATACCTTATGTGGCCTATAAATTCACAAGATAATAAATTTGAGTAGTTGAAGATTGCCCACCAATGTCTCAAATATGATATGTATATTACAATTAATATATGTTAGAGGATAGTGGGTTAACAGACTCAAACAGTGTAGATATATACAGACTAACGTTTCCTGTATATTACCGGTCTATACTATGATTTATAAATGGTTACTATGGATGTACGCTAAAGGTTAACGGGTTAACTACTTATATCTCAGCAGGTAAAAATAAATTATAATTCCTGTGTGTTGCCAACTTATACCATGAGCTGTAAACACATACAAATGTTTCTACTGATTGTTATGAATAGTTCCTGCGTGTAACCAGCCTGTACCATACACTGTAAGTATGTATAGCAGTTTCTGCTAATTGATATAGAGAATGATGGAGTTACTTTATTTAATAGACTATGGGTATGTACGGTTAATATCTATAGAATACCGGCCTATACCGCTGTATATACTTCTGCTCCTTAAATACCAGCTTTAATACTCCATGTAATTATTGTTTGTTAGGTTACCGCTCACTGGTATCATGGGCATCAAAATACTTTGAGTATAACGAGTTGGTAGATACCAGTCTGATAGTCTAACTGGATGCAAGGAGTTAAATTCAATAAGATACCAACTTATTCCACTGTCTAAATCGCTGCTCATAAAAAGCAGCCCTATCGTTGCTTATGTTATGTGATTGGGTTAACAATTGAATAACACTGTTTAACACTGTTTGTGTAAAGACGTAGTCAAAATCTCATATTTGGATAGGCTTAGATACCCCATTTAAATTGTTTGTTACTTAAAGCAGCATTGGCTTTTGTTGCCACTGTATCTTATTCTCTACTACAAAGTTGCCATCCTATGCCTTCTAATACAACAGAATAAAGCTGATCAGGGGTGTCAGTTTTGGATCTCCTCCACATTGTTAAATGGATATAAGCTTTTAAGGTAATGCCCTTGTAAGATACCGGTCAGTATCAACGATCAATTGCTGCAATTTTTGCCCTGCTATTAAAAAATATGCCGGCCTATACCTCTGATCTTATATAAGTATTTAATTGCAGCGTATTCGTTATGCTAGTGTTAATGGTCTGTTGACAAGGGATACTACAGCTGCTGTAATTGCAGCGTATCAGTATATATCAAGTTACTAGTTTGTATCGTTTGTTACTAAATATCTATTGCTGTAGCATCACAATTTTAGGTTATAGTTACTGGCCTATACCTTTATGGACTTATATCTGCTATCACCACATATCAATTGCTGTAGCATCTTATTGTTTGGTTTGAGTTACTGGCCTATACCTTTATTGACTTATACGTGCTATCACCACATAGTACCTCTAACCATGAAAGTAATTTTTTAAATAAGTTAAAGTTATGTGAAAATAACGGAATACTGTGATTATTTCTAATTGTACATTAGTAGATTAGTAAAATATTTCCACAACGGATACTACTATAAATGCAGACGAGCTAAAATTTAACACAGCCACAAGCCCCTAACATGTTTCGCCAGTAACCTAAAATTCATAAGAACAGTAAACACCCACCTGGACGTCCAATAGTTTCGGGAAATGACAACTTAACGGAAAAAGCTAGCCAAAATATTGATATGAGATTAAGGGAATTTTTAACTCAAATGCCATCTTATACGAAAGATACTATGGAAGTGCTACAACATCTGCAAGATATTCAATTAGATTCCAATACTTGGTTGGTAACTGCAGATGTAGAGGCACTGTACATGAGCATTAAACACAAGTTAGGCCTCAAAGCTGCTAAGCATTATCTAGATATAGTAGATAAATAATAGATGAAGCAGCACCAATTTCATGCAATTAAAACTGCTTTATAGACAGCTTTTACAAACTTCCAATGGTAGGCAGGTAGTTGTGATGTGACAAACTGTGTCTAGACAAACACACATAGAAGACAAACTGCTGACATGTTTCGGCCCTTCTGGCCGTAATCTTAGCTGTGTTGTCTCTCCCCAATTCACCACATATACTTCTGTGCTCATTATGATTGGTTAAAAACATAATCCAGTGTGTCTGCCTAATTAGGCACATTAGTAACCGTTCTAGTTTAAACAAACATGTCAGTCTATACAACAACACCACCTATGAACTTCAATTAAACATTGTTTATCAATACTAACACTTTCATTTCAATGCCCCCCTTGCAAAATTACATGGATTGACTGAAAAAATCCTACAATACACCATGATAAATTATGCTAAAGGGATTTCTAGAAATTATATTTTGTTGTTACAAACATCAAAAATGAAAATGAAATGAAAGTATGAAAACTGATGATAAAAAATAACTAATATTTAACATATCGATGTATAAAATTAGAAATGTGACATAAGAGATTAAAGAGAGAGGTGTCCTAGATTCACAGGAACCAAACTTTTTTATTCCCAAAAATTGATCAAATCAAATTCGGAATTTAATCCTGTGGGAATTCTGGTTTTTAACCTGTGTATCCAGAACACCTCCCTCTTTGCCAGTAGGGTCTCTCTATCCCCCCCTCTCTTTTTACATTTCACTTGCTCAATAATAGTCCAGCTAAGCGAACTGGTATTTTTATTGTGTTTAGTTTTGAAATGTTGTACTAGGGGGGTTGTGAGTTTACCAGCTTTAATGTTAGTGATGTGTTCTCGGATCCTCTCCCTTGCTTCCCTAGTAGTGAGACCTGTATATTGTAGTCCACAAGTTTCACAAGTCAACAAATAGACCACATAAGTGGATCTACAATTCTGACATGAATAATGTCTGAAATGTTCTCCTTTGACTGTACTGGCAAAGCCTCCACCTAATTGTAAGCAACCACATGCTATACATGGACCATAATTGCATTTGTAGACTCCATTGAATCTTAACCAAGATGAATTGGAAGCATGGGTTGTCCTCAATTGTGTGGGGGCTACTATGTTGCCAAGTGTCATGCCTTTTTTGTATGCAAATCTACACCCTTTGGACACTATATTAGTAAGACACTCATCTGCTGTTAGCATACGAAAATGCTTACGTATGATATTGCATACTTGATGGTATTGTGCACTGTACTTTGTCACAAAAGTTGTTTTTCCAAAACCTCTGTTTTCGTTGTGTGAATTTTTAGGAGTGAGAAATTCATTTCTCTCTCTTTTTGAGATGGTTTCTCTGACCCTAGAGACCTCCTTTCTGTCATAGCCCCATTACAGAGACGATTCTCTAGATCTAATGATTGCTGCTCAAATTCTGATAGGGTTGAACAATTTCTTTTCAGGCGTATAAATTGTCCTTTCATTACAGAAAAGAATATCCTTTTAGGGTGACTACTTTTCGCGTGTAAAAGTGTATTCCCAGAAATTGTTTTTCTATACACTTTAGTTTGTATCCTTCCCTGTTCACCCATTAATGTTACATCCAAAAAATTTATTTGGGTTTTTCCAAAGTCATAGGTGAGTTTTATGCCTGCTGTGTTTCTGTTTAGTTCCTCGAGAAATTCCACCAACTCTTTTTCTTCTCCCTCCCAGATGATCAGAAGATCATCTATGTATCTTCTGTAGTATTTTATTTTGGTTTTCCAGGGGCCATCACCTCCATAGATGTGGGACAGCTCCCACCAACCCATGAATAGGTTGGCATAAGAGGGCGCAAATTTTGCCCCCATGGCTGTCCCACATCTCTGGAGGTAATGGACCCCTTCAAACTCAAAGAAATTGTGAGTTAAAAGAAACTCTGTAACTCTGAGGATATATTGACAAAATAGGGGATCATATTTGGTGGATCTCCTCAAGAAAAATGAAATTGCCTCCAAGCCCGCACTGTGCGGAATACTGGAGTACAAGGAGGTGACATCGAGGGATACCCAACTGAAGATATCATTCCAACTGAGAGAGTCCACTTCGATCAAAAGTTGTTTCGTGTCTCTCAGGTAGCTTGACAGGTTCTGTACTAGGGGTTGCAATATGGCATCCAGCCATTGTGACATTGGTTCCAAAATTGAACCAATGCCGCTAATGATCGGACGACCTTTTACCTCTGAAATGGATTTGTGCACCTTCGGTAAGAAATTGAAAGTGGGGTTAACCGGACAATCCACTATGAGGAAGTCACAGGTCTTTTCATCTAAAAAGCCTTCCTCTTTCCCATCATCTATTAGGTGTAATAGTTCATGTTTGAATCTCTCTGTGGGATCTTTTGTTAAACTCATGTATTGGGAACAGTCTGATAGTTGTCGTGTAGCTTCTTTTGGGAATAAAAATCAGCCAATCGGATTGAACTTGATTCTGATTGGCTGATTCCATCAGCCAATCAGAATTTTCCTACCTTAATTCCGATTGGCTGATAGAATCCTATCAGCCAATCGGAATTCGAGGGATGCCATCTTTGATGACGTCATTTAAAGGAACCGTCATTCGTCGTTCAGTCGTCGGCCAGGATGGATGTTCCATGTCGGAGGTCTTCAGGATGCTGCCGCTCTGCTCCAGATGGATGACGATAGAAGATCCCGCTTGGATGAAGACTTCAATCGGATGGAAGACCTCTTCTGCCCCGCTTGGATGAAGACTTCTACCGGATGGAGGACCTCTTCTTGCTCCGCTTGGATGAAGAATTTGGCTCGGCTGGGTGAAGACGACTCAAGGTAGGGAGATCTTCAGGGGCTTAGTGTTAGGTTTATTTAAGGGGGGTTTGGGTTAGATTAGGGGTATGTGGGTGGTGGGTTGTAATGTTGGGGGGGGTATTGTATGGTTTTTTTTACAGGCAAAAGAGCTGAACTTCTTGGGGCATGCCCCGCAAAGGGCCCTGTTCAGGGCTGGTAAGGTAAAAGAGCTTTGAACTTTAGTAATTTAGAATAGGGTAGGGCATTTTTTTATTTTGGGGGGCTTTGTTATTTTATTAGGGGGCTTAGAGTAGGTGTAATTAGTTTAAAATTGTTGTAATATATTTCTAATGTTTGTAAATATTTTTTTATTTTTTGTACTTTAGTTAGTTTATTTCATTGTATTTATTTGTAGGAATTGTATTTAATTTATTTATTGATAGTGAAGTGTTAGGTTTAATTGTAGAAAATTATAGGTATTTTATTTAATTAATTTATTGATAGTGTAGTGTTAGGTTTAATTGTAACTTAGGTTAGGATTTATTTTACAGGTCATTTTGTAATTATTTTAACTATTTTAGCTATTAAATAGTTCTTAACTATTTAATAGCTATTGTACCTGGTTAAAATAAATACAAAGTTACCTGTAAAATAAATATTAATCCTAAAATAGCTATAATATCATTATAATTTATATTGTAGCTATATTAGGATTTATTTTACAGGTAAGTATTTAGCTTTAAATAGGAATAATTTATTTAATAAGAGTTAATTAATTTCGTTAGATTAAAATTATATTTAACTTAGGGGGTTGTTAGTGTTAGACTTAGCTTTAGGGGTTAATACATTTATTAGAATAGCGGTGAGCTCCAGTCGGCAGATTAGGGGTTAATGTTTGAAGTTAGGTGTCGGCGATGTTAGGGAGCGCAGATTAGGGGTTAATACTATTTATTATAGGGTTAGTGAGGCGGATTAGGGGTTAATAACTTTATAATAATAGCGGTGCGGTCCGGTCGGCAGATTAGGGGTTAATAAGTGTAGGCAGGTGGAGGCGACGTTGTGGGGGGCAGATTAGGGGTTAATAAATATAATATAGGGGTCGGCGGTGTTAGGGGCAGCAGATTAGGGGTACATAAGTATAACGTAGGTGGCGGTCGGCAGATTAGGGGTTAAAAAAATGTAATCGAGTGGCGGCGATGTGGGGGGACCTCGGTTTAGGGGTACATAGGTAGTTTATGGGTGTTAGTGTACTTTAGAGCACAGTAGTTAAGAGCTTTATGAACCGGCGTTAGCCCAGAAAGCTCTTAACTACTGACTTTTTTCTGCGGCTGGAGTTTTGTCGTTAGATTTCTAACGCTCACTTCAGCCACGACTCTAAATACCGGAGTTAGGAAGATCCCATTGAAAAGATAGGATACGCAATTGACGTAAGGGGATCTGCGGTATGGAAAAGTCGCGGCTGAAAAGTGAGCGTTAGACCCTTTTTTGAATGACTCCAAATACCGGCAGTAGCCTAAAACCAGCGTTAGGAGCCTCTAACGCTGGTTTTCACGGCTACCGCCAATCTCCAAATCTAGGCCATAATTTCTAGAAATCCCTTTAGCATAATTTATCATGGTGTATTTTAGGATTTTTTCAGTCAATCCATGTAATTTTGCAAGGGGGGCATTGAAATGAAAGTGTTAGTATTGATAAACAATGTTTAATTGAAGTTCATAGGTGGTGTTGTTGTATAGACTGACATGTTTGTTTAAACTAGAACGGTTACTAATGTGCCTAATTAGGCAGACACACTGGATTATGTTTTTAACCAATCACAATGAGCACAGAGTATCAGTGGTGAATTGGGGAGAGACAACACAGCTAAGATTACGGCCAGAAGGGCCGAAACATGTCAGCAGTTTGTCTTCTATGTGTGTTTGTCTAAACACAGTTTGTCACATCACAACTACCTGCCTACCATTGGAAGTTTGTAAAAGCTGTCAATAAAGCAGTTTTAATTGCATGAAATTGGTGCTGCTTCATCTATTATTTATCTACTAGTCTGGAGACCCAGCAAGCAAATTGGATTGCATAGCGAAGTTTTGCCTGAAAATTACTCACCCGCACTGTTATACCTACCGCAGTGAGTCTCGGTATACAGCAAAGGGATAGTTGGAGGCGGAGTACCGGGTGACGTCAGACGCCGCACAGTCGCATGTGGAGAGAGCCCAGGAGGGGAGCGGACATCCAAAGGAGGCTAGAGAAGCACTTTGTGGGGACTCCCAGTGTGCAAACCCAGCAGCCACCGCTAAGGAATTCTCCCTGTGGACGGGCCCACACAGAAAAAGAGGCATGAGTTGAAGAACCCGGACAGTCCTCAGAAGCCAGGGTGAGTCAACGGGGTAACACCCTGCTTGTATTGGTATATACACCCAGCTAGGAATACACAAAGTTACCCCTCTACAGGGCTGCAAACAGGTGCTCACACAAAAGTGACTTTGCATTATCTAGATATGTCTACAGAAGAGGATGAAAATCATAACCAATTCATTTTAGATCTTCTAGAATTTCTGTTAAAGAAAAATTTCTTCGTATTCAACGATAAATTTTATCTCCAAACAAGAGGGACTGCAATGGGCACAGCATGTGCCCCCACTTATATGAACCTTTTTTTTAGGGTGGTGGGAACAGACTTCAGTTTTTTCCAGTGAAAATAAGGAGTACATTAAACATATTCCCCTCTGGCTGAGATATATAGATGATACTCTATTTATCTGGGAAGGATCTAAATTAGAACTAGAGTCTTTCCTAGAAAAACTAAATTTAAACCAGCTCAACATCAAACTGACATATGAACTCAGCCAGAGGGAAATTACATTCCTGGATCTAAAAATCTTCAAATTGGAAGACGGAAAAATAGGAACTGACCTATTCAGAAAGCAAACAGTCACCAATACCATACTGTTCAGCACAAGTACTCATTCTCCTAATACCATAAAGTCCCTCCCGGTAGGAAAATTTCTAAGAACAAAAAGAAATTGTTCTGAAGAAGATCTATTTAAAAAACATGCTAAAGAACTGGAATCCAGACTATACCAAAGAGGATATAGCAAAAGGTCAGTAAAAGCAGCTAAAAAAAGAGCGCAAAATATGAATAGGTTAAAACTGTTAAAGCCTAAGGAACGAAAACCGGGTAACAAGACTCGGTTTGTACTGACTTATAATTCCCAGATCAAAGATATAATAAATATCATTGAAAAACATTGGCTAATACTACAATCGGACCCGTCACTCAATGAACTAATAGGACAAAAGGTAGAAGTGAGTTATAGAAGAACCAAAAACTTGCAGGAGATGGTAAGCTCCAGCCATTTCACCAGAAAAAAAGAAGAAAAACAACAATATTCCCAAAGGTTCATATGCCTGCGGCACTTGCATCAGCTGCAAACATCTTAAGAAAACAACAACAATAACAGATAGGTTTGGAAAAATCCATCCAATCAGATCTTTTATAAATTGTAATACCACAGGTGTAATCTATACTTTAAAATGTAATTGCCCGAAAATTTATGTGGGCATGACGACCGAAGACTATGTACAAGACGGCAAGAACATCTTCATAATATCAAAAATGCAGCAAAAGATTTGGCTAAAATGAAATCAACTACATCAGTAGCGTATCACTTTTACAGATACCATCAATCCAAACCTGATAATCTGACTTGTTGTGGAATACAAAAAAAAAGTCTGGGTATAAGACAAAATGAAAGCAGATGGATTTATCTTTTGAATTCAGTCCAACCTCATGGACTAAACGAACACAAGAATTATTTTTCTTATCTGTAAGGTTCAAATTTACAATGAGAAGTAATCCAGCCATATTAAAAATAAAGATATAAATCTTATCCTCCTAATATATTTAAAATCAACATGGACTTAGACCATAGTAAAGAACCAAAATAGGATGAACTAACACATTCACTAATAAATTATACTATAATAACTTAAATTCAAAAAAATTCTAATAAACCAAACTTAAGTCACATTCTATATTTTAATTTAGGCACATAATAAGTCTATTTTCATAACAGTCACAGTATTAGTCCTTTTAACACACCCACCGCAGTCGTTTGTGGTTTAGTTAATCCACTGCTTACACCTCAAATCATTCCAATAAGGAATAGATTGTAGGTATGTATTCAGAAATAATTCATTTGTTAATCAACACAGTAGGCAATTAGCACATTAAAATTAATGTTCACTTCCAAAATTATTTCCAATATGAATAGAGATAATTTACAGTTGTAGATTATATTTCCTAAGAGATATTTTTTAAGCACATTATCACTTTTGCTAGTTAGTAATACACTTTATTTATCCCCAATCACTTTACACTTGTTCACCGATTTTATTAGTATAACTTATGTGACATTTTACTTCATCATATAGAATTTTAGAATAAAAATACTTTTTGAATATGTTCTTGATATAAAAAAGTTCAATAAATATTTTGGTTCAATATAAATGCATAGCTATTGCATTAATAAGCAACATAACGGTAATTCCAGCACCAATATATTTTATTAAAACATATAATAATTAATAGTGACAGCAACGAAAGCCTTAATGTTAGCATGAATATATGTCATCCAAACACATAATAACCAATAGCTATAGGAGACATTCCAACTATATATCTTAGTAACGAATATGTATCTAAGTTCAGCCAAAACGAGGAGAACCAATAGGCAGACTTTTAGATTGTAAATGAGTAAGAGAAGGAACACGATTGAGGTTCTGTCTCTCTTCACATGATTGTCTCAAATCCGGCAAAAGGGTGGAGGAAGAGCTGTTAAATATTTGAAACAAAGGCGCGCCCGCACCCTTTGACAAAGCCAGGTTACTGACAAAACATGTTAGGGGCTTGTGGCTGTGTTAAATTTTAGCTCGTCTGCATTTATAGTAGTATCCGTTGTGGAAATATTTTACTAATCTACTAATGTACAATTAGAAATAATCACAGTATTCCGTTATTTTCACATAACTTTAACTTATTTAAAAAATTACTTTCATGGTTAGAGGTATTATGTGGTGATAGCACGTATAAGTCAATAAAGGTATAGGCCGGTAACTCAAACCAAACAATAAGATGCTACAGCAATTGATATGTGGTGATAGCAGATATAAGTCCATAAAGGTATAGGCCGGTAACTATAACCTAAAATTGTGATGCTACAGCAATAGATATTTAGTAACAAACAATACAAACTAGTAACTTTATATATACTGATACGATGCAATTACAGCAGCTGTAGTATCCCTTGTCAACAGACCGTTAACACTAGCATAACGAATACGCTGCATTTAAATATTTATATAAGATCAGAGGCTGGTATGTTTTTTAATAGCAGGGCAAAAATTACAGCAATTGATTGTTGATACTTACCGGTATCTTACAAGGGCATTACCTTAAAAGCTTATATCCATTTAACAATGTGGAGGAGATCCAAAACTGACACCCCTGATCAGCTTTATTCTGTTGTATTAGAAGGCATAGGATGGCAACTTTGTAGTAGAGAATAAGATACAGTGGCAACAAAAGCCAATGCTGCTTTAAGTAACAAACAATTTAAATGGGGTATCTAAGCCTATCCAAATATGAGATTTTGACTACGTCTTTACACAAACAGTGTTAAACAGTGTTATTCAATTGTTAACCCAATCACATAACATAAGCAACGATAGGGCTGCTTTTTATGAGCAGCGATTTAGACAGTGGAATAAGTTGGTATCTTATTGAATTTAACTCCTTGCATCCAGACTATCAGACTGGTATCTACCAACTCGTTATACTCAAAGTATTTTGATGCCCACGATACCAGTGAGCGGTAAACTAACAAACAATAATTACATGGAGTATTAAAGCTGGTATTTAAGGAGCAGAAGTATATACAGCGGTATAGGCCGGTATTCTATAGATATTAACCGTACATACCCATAGACTATTAAATAAAGTAACTCCATCATTCTCTATATCAATTAGCAGAAACTGCTATACATACTTACAGTGTATGGTACAGGCTGGTTACACGCAAGAACTATTCATAACAATCAGTAGAAACATTTGTATGTGTTTACAGCTCATGGTATAAGTTGGCAACACGCAGGAATTATAATTTATTTTTACCTGCTGAGATATAAGTAGTTAACCCATTAACCTTTAACGTACATCAATAGTAACCATTTATAAATCATAGTATAGACCGGTAACATACAGGAAACGTTAGTCTGTATATATCTACACTGTTTGAGTCTGTTAACCCACTATCCTCTGACATATATTAATTGTAATATACATATCATATTTGAGACATTGGTGGGCAATGTTCAACTACTCAAATATATTATCTTGTGAATTTATAGGCCGCATAAGGTATAGGCCAGTTAACACCCCCTTTTTTAAAATTAGAAATTATCGCAACTAACACTGATGAATTGTGTAGAAAGTTTACAACCTTATAATGATCAAATGGCCAGAGCCCCAGCGAATACAGCCAAATGAACGTATAGAATAAAAGCAACTTTGCTGATAAGCAAGCAAGCATTAGCCATATAGTCTGGTATCTCACCATCCGATTTGATTAAGTTGCTCCAGTTTAAGGTCGCAAACTAATAAGACATTGACACATTAGGTTGCTAATAATCTCACCACTCACAACTTGAGATTTACTTGTCATCCTCTATTCACATGTGGTAATCTGCAATTCTTGTTAAACGGATATAAAAGCAGACGTTAATTTTAAATGTTTGTCCTTGTGTGAATGTACAATTTTAAATATTTCTATTAAAGGTTAAATTTTATATACAAGAGTCTAATACTCCATCCAAGAGTCTCAAATTGTCTATCTTTCCAAATTAAACAACAGGAACGTGAGTGCTATACAGGTGTACAATAATGTCAGTTTTTTACTGTTCCGTTTTAATCGCATGAAGAGGAGCCTCCACGCCGCCGAGGAGCACTGCCGCCATGGACATCAGGGAAGACTGCTCCACACCTCTGCTCCACACCACGTTTGCTGTGGATGAAGATAGAAGATGATAGACCTTTTCCGCCGAACTTCAGGAACCATGAGTACCTATTTGGGGCTTAGTGTTAGGTTTTTTTTTTTTATTATTATTTTTAAGATGAAGGATTTGGGCGCTGTAAAAGAGCTGAATGCCCTTTTAAGGGCAGTAAAAGAGCTGAAGGGCAATGCCCATACAAATGCCCCTTTAGGGGCAATGAGTAGTTTAGTTTTTTTTAGTGTTAGTTTTATTTATTTTGGGGGGTTTGGTGGGTGGGGATTTTACTGTTAGGGGGGAACTTGGTTTATTTTTAATGTAAAAGAGCTGATTTCTTTAGGGCCATGCCCTGCAAAAAACGCCCTTTTAAAGGCTGATGGTAGTTTATTCTTATATTGGGGGTGTTTTTATTTTTGAGGGCTTTTTTAGTTTCAAAGGGATTAGGTTTAATTTTTTATTTTGGATAATTTGGAGTTTTGCGGCCGAAGGGGTGCGTTAGCTACGCGTCTTTTTTTTCTAGCGCTGCTTCTAAACAACGCTGGTATTGAGAGTTCTCTGAAGGGCTGCGTTAGGCTCCAAAAAGGGAGCATTGAGCCGAATTTACCGCTACTTCAACCCTCAATACCAGAGTTGCTTACGGTAGCGGCTAGCTGGAAAAACGTGCTCATGCACGATTCCCCCATAGGGAACAATGGGGCAGTTTGGGCTGAAAAAAAATCCTAACACCTGCAAAAAAGCAGCGTTCAGCTCCTAACGCAGCCCCATTGTTTCCTATGGGGAAACACTTTCTAAGTCTGCACCTAACACCCTAACATGAACCCCGAGTCTCAACACCCCTAACCTTACACTTATTAACCCCTAATCTGCCGCCCTCGCTATCACTGACACCTACATTACACAATTAACCCCTAATCTTCCGCTCCGGACACCGCCGCAACCTACATTATCCCTATGAACCCCTAATCTGCAATCAGATTGAGCTTGAATTCTATTGGCTGATCGGAACAGAGATCAATCAGAACAGAGATCAATCTGATTGGCTGACTGGATCAGCCAATCCGTTTGAACTTTAATCTGATTGGCTGATTCAATCAGCCAATCAGATTTTTCCTACCTTAATTCCGATTGGGTGATAGAATCCTATCAGCCAATCGGAATTCGAGGGATGCCATCTTGGATGACGTCACTTAAAGGAACCTTCATTCGTCGGGTAGTCATCGGGGAAGGAGAATGTTCCGCACCATAGGTCTTGAAGATGGAGCCACTCCTCGTCGGATGGATGAACATAGAAGATGCCACTTGGATGAAAATGTCTGCCGGTCCAGATGTCCTCTTCTGCCCGGATAGGATGAAGACTTCTGCCAGTCTGGATGTCCTCTTCTGCCCCATCGGATGAAGACTTTGGCCCGGTTGGGTGAAGACGACTCAAGGTAGGGAGATCTTCAGGGGGGTAGTGTTAGGTTTATTTAAGGGGGGTTTGGGTTAGAGTAGGGGTATGTGGGTGGTGGGTTTTAATGTTGGGGGGTGGTATTGTGTTTTTTTTTTACAGGCAAAAGAGCTGATTACTTTGGGGCATGCCCCGCAAAAAGCCCTTTTAAGGGCTAGTAAAAGAGCTGGTTACTTTTTAATTTAGAATAGGGTAGGGACCTTTATTATTTTGGGGGGCTTAGAGTAGGTGTAATTAGCTTAAAATTCTTGTAATCTTTTTTTATTTTTTGTAATTTAGTGTTTGTTTTTTTTGTAATTTAGTTTAGTTTATTTAATTGTAGGTAATTTATTTAATTTAATTTAATTTATTTAATTAATTTATTGCTAGTGTAGTGTTAGGTTTAATTGTAGCTTAGGTTAGTATTTATTTTACAGGTAATTTTGTAATTATTTTAACTAGGTAGCTATTAAATAGTTAATAACTATTTAATAGCTATTGTACCTAGTTAAAATAAATACAAAGTTGCCTGTAAAATAAATATAACTCCTAAAATAGCTACAATATAATTATTAGTTATATTGTAGCTATATTAGGGTTTATTTTACAGGTAAGTATTTAGCTTTAAATAGGAATACTTTAGTTAATAAGATTTAATTTATTTTGTTAGATTAAAATTATATTTAATTTAGGGGGGTGTTAGGGTTAGGGTTAGACTTAGCTTTAGGGGTTAATAAATTTAGTATAGTAGCGGCGTTGTCCGGTTGGCAGATTAAGGGTTAATAAGTGTAGTTAGGTAGCGGCGACGTTGGGGGGCAGATTAGGGGTTAATAAATATTATGTAGGTGTCGCCGATGTTAGGGGCAGCAGATTAGGGGTTCATAGGGATAATATAGGTGGCGGCGGTGTGCGGTCAGCAGATTAGGGGTTAAAAATATTTATTATAGTGGCGGCGATGTGGGGGGGCCTCGGTTTAGGGGTACATAGGTAATTTATGGGTGTTAGTATACTTTAGAGCACAGTAGTTAAGAGCTTTATAAACCAGCGTTAGCCCAGAAAGCTCTTAACTACTGACTTTTTTCTGCTGCTGGAGTCTTGTCGGTAGAGGGTCTACTGCTCACTTCAGCCAAGACTCTAAATACCGGCGTTAGGAAGATCTCATTGAAAAGATAGGATACGCAATTGGCATAAGGGGATCTGCGGTATGGAAAAGTCGCAGCTTGAAAGTGAGCGTTAGACCCTTTCCTGCCTGACTCTAAATACCAGCGGGCGGCCAAAAGCAGCGTTAGGAGCCCTTAATGCTGCTTTTGACGGCTACCGCAGAACTCTAAATCTAGGCGATTATTTTTAAAGTAATTTTAATTTAAGATTATTTAAAATTTTATGTAATGGGGTTAATTTAGGGGGTGCTAGGTTAGGGGGCTTAGTGATAAGATGTTTGCGTTGTGGGGTTTGGCAGTTTAGGGGTTAATAGATTTTTATGTTAATTGTAATGTGGATTAATGGCACTTTAGGGGTTAATAGATTTATTAAGTTAATTAGCGATGTGGGTTAATGACGGTTTAGGGGTTAATAGATGTATTAGGTCGTTTGTGATGTTGGGGTTGGCGGATTTAGGGGTTAATAATTTTATTAGGTAGTTGGTTGGGCTTTTTTCTTAATACTTACTGATGGCGATTAGGTTTTTTTTTATACTTATTGCGGGCGGTACATTTTTTTAAATTAATGCTTATTGCGGACGGTTCGGTTTTTTTAACACTTATTGCGGGCGGTTAGTTTTTTTTTAATGCTTATTGCAGGCAGCTAGGTTTTTTTTTTTACTGCTTATTGCGGACAGTTAGTTTTTTTTTAAATGTTTATTGCAGGCGGTTAGTTTTTTTTAATACTTATTGTGGGCGGTTAGTTTTTTTTAATACTTATTGCGGGCGGTTAGGTTTTTGTTTTTGTAATGCTCCGTTTGCCTTCGCTGCATCCAGATGAATTCTTTTGGCTGCCAACATTCCTTTGAGGATGCGTGCGCAACTGGCGACCGCGACTGATGCGTTACAAATGATATTATAGTATAGATAGACCTCCTTGGCCATGTTATGTTTATCTTTAGTGGCCACACCCCTTATCCCTGCAGCATCATCACTCTAAATCAGAGGCAATTTGAGTCACACACCTCTCTATTGTTAAAATATATTGAAATATAAGAGTACTGAGATATTAAACTGATGTCTCTCCATGGTTATGAAATAAAAATCAATAGCATCTTATCTTGAAGTACTTGATGTAAACATAGTACTGTTAATGAAGATAGGACCTGTATATTTGGATTTACAATCACCTAGATTACGAGATTTGTGGTAAACAGGGTGCGAAACGAACACAACAAAAGTTGTGTTATTTCACCCTCCATAGCGCTGCCATTAAGAGTTACTGAAAAGCCTCCTTGTGCGTGCGATATGGTGGCATTAAGCTCCATACCGCACAAAATCCCAGGGCTGCTTTGACGTGCTCATGCACGCTTTCCCCCATAGTCATCAATGGGGAGAGAGTGTAAGAAAAAAAAACCTAACACCTGAAATGCGGAATGAAAAATCTCTGTAACGCAACCCCATTGATGTCTATGGGGAAAAAAAAGTTACGTTTAAACCTAACACCCTAACATAAACCCCAAGTCTAGACATCGCAGACACTAATAAAAGTTATTAACTCCTATTCCCCAGCACCCCGACATCGCTGCCACTATAATAAAGCTATTAACCCCTATTCCGCTGCTCCCGGACGTCGCCACCACTGAATAAAGTTATTAACCCCTAAACCTCTGGCCTCCCATATCTCTGCCACTAAATAAACCAATGAACCCCTAAACCACTGGCCCCCACATCGCAAAACACTAAATGAAACTATTAACCCCTAAACCTAACACCCCCTAACTTTAAATTAAAATTAAAATATATCTATCTTTAAATAAATAAAAACTTAACTGTGAAATAAATATAAACCTAACATTAAACTATAAATGAACCTAACCTTACTATTCTAATAAAATAAAAAAACTACCAATTAAAATATCTAAATTACAAATTTTAAAAACCTAATACTACGAAAAAATAAATAAAATCTAAATTAAAACTAAAAAAAACAAATGCTACGAAAATTTTTAAAAATCTAAGATTACCAAAAGTAATTAACACTACAAATTACGAAAAAATAAACGAAATTATCAAAAATAAAAACAATTACACCTAATCTATTAGCCCTATAAAAAATAAAAAGCCCCTCCAAAATAAAAAAAACCCTAGCCTACAATAAACTACCAATAGCCCTTAAAGCATTGTCCTAAAGAAATCAGCTCTTTTACCTGTAAAAAAATACAAAGACTCCCCAACAGTAAAACCCACTACCCAACAAACCCCCCAAAATAAAAAACCTAACTCTGAAAAAAAACTAAGCTACCCATTGCTCCATAAGGGACATTTGTATGGGCATTGCCCTTAAAAGGGCATTTAGCTCTTTTGCATTGCCCTTAAAAGGGCATTTAGCTCTTTTTCAAAGCCCAAAGCCCTAATTTAAAAAAAAACCCACCCCAAAAAAAAACCTAACACTAACCCCAGAAGATCTACTCACGGTTTCTGAAGTCCGGACATCCATCTCCATCCAGATGGCGAGGTCTTCATCCAGGCAACAAGGTCTTGAACAGGCAAAAGGATTTCAGAAGCTCTCATCCTATTGGCTAATTTGAATTTGAAGAATCAAATCAGCCAATAGGAATGTAAGGGACGCCATTTTTACATGGCTACCTTGCATTCAACTTCAGTGTACGGTGGCGACCGTATGAAGAGGACTCTCCATGCAGGATGGAATCAGCTTTCAGGATGGCTCCGCTCTGCACCGCCGGGATGAAGATAGAAGACACCCCCGGGATGGATGAAGACCTCGCTGCCTGGATGGGTTTTTTTGTAATTTTCTTGGGTGTTTTTTTTTTTTTAGATTTGGGCTTTGGGCTTTGAAAAAGAGCTAAATGCCCTTTTAAGGGCAATGCCCATACAAACACCCCTTTAGGGGCAATGGGTAGCTAAGGTTTTTTTTTAGAGTTGGGTTGTTTAGTTTGATGGGTTGGTTGGGTGGTGGGTTTTACTGTTGGGGGAACGTTGTATATTTTTACAGGTAAAAGAGCTGATTTCTTTAGGGCAATGCCCTACAAAAGGCCCTTTTAAGGGCTATTGGTAGTTTATTGTAGGCTAGGGTGTGTTTTTTTGGGGGGAGGGGGTTATTTTTATAGGGCTATTAGATTAGATGTAATTGTTTTTATTTTTGATCATTTCGGGGTTTTTTATAATCTTTTTATTTTTTATTTTTCATGATTTTAGTGTTTTAATTATTTTTGGTAATTTTTCGTAGGATTTGTTTTTTTAAGTTGTAATTTAGATTTTTCATTTTTTTTCGTAGTGTTAGGTTTTTTACATTTGTAATTTAGATATTTTAATTAGTAGGGTTTTTTTTTTAATTTTATTAGAATAGTAAAGTTAGGTTAATATCTAGTTTAATGTTAGATTTATATTTATTTCACAGGTGAGTTTTTATTTATTTAAAGATAGTTATATTGTAATTATAATTTAAAGTTAGGGAGGTGTTAGGTTTAGGGGTTAATAGTTTAATTTAGTGTTTTGCGATGTGGGGGGTGGCGGTTTAGGGGTTAATAGGTTTATTTAGTTGCAGAGATTTAAGAGGCAGGAGGTTTGGGGTTTAAAAACTTTATTTAGTGGCGGCGATGTCGGGGAGCGGCAGAATAGGGGTTAATAACTTTATTATAACAGCGGCAATGTCAGGGATTGGCGGTTTAGGGGTTAATATATTTAAATAGTGTTTGCGATGTGGGTGGGCAGCAGATATGGGGTTAATAGGTTTAATTTAGTGTTTGCGATGTGGAAGGGTTGCGGTTTAGGGGTTAATAGGTAGTTTATGGTTGTTAGTGTACTTTGTAACAGTTTAGTTATGAGTTTTTGGAAACATTTTTGTTACACAAAATCCATAACTACTGCTCTCAGATGGAGGTAGGGATTGTGTCGGTATAGAGCATAATGCAAGCATTTTAGCCTCACCACACAACCTGTAATAACGGCGCTCTGGAAATCCCATGCAAAAATGTCATTTTTTTAAATGCGGGATTGATGTTGCTTGCGGTATAGCTATACCGACACAACTCCCAATAGTGCGATACTGCTTTTACGCTGAAATTGCCATTTTTTCAGCATTAAAAGCCGCAATGCAAAACTCATAATCTAGGCGTGTGTTAGACATGACTTCATCTAATCTATCCCAAAGTCAAGATAGTGATTACATATTATTCTATCCTAATGTCTTGACTCGATGTGTACAATAATGTAGATGTACGTACATATTGACAGTGCAGAACACTTTTCCCACTATTTATAGTTCTTTCTTAAATCCTCAATGTGTACTGTTACATTACTAGATTGTGTAAGAATGTACCTAATATTAAATCTAATAAGACCTATTGCGAACACAAAAACGGGTAATTGATGATAATGCAGATGCATAATTCCACTACAAATTAATTTGCAATCCCTAGTATACAATGTATTAAAATATAGAATAATTATACAAACGTATGTCCAAACCTATTGTGTAAAGTGTCTACAGTATATATCAATACACTAGGGTAAAAAATTATGAGTATACAAGATTTTGTTGTAACCAGCTCATTCCCACCTAATAACCAATACAAATAGATTGTGGACTTGTGTATCATCACATCACAATAGTTTATTTGAAAAAATTGAGAAATAAGCTAATAAATATATAACCAACCTAATAACATTTTGAAAAATTGCCAAATCATAAGCAACTTCAGTATAAATAAGCATGTACTTTGCAAATATTATACAGCTTGAAAAACACAGCTTGAAAAAAAATATATTAGCTAAAGTTTCACTAATGTTTCATTACAGGTTTCATTTCAAACTCCCATGCCCATAAAAAAGAAATGAACTATATGATGTACTAAATTATACAAAATTAATGAAGTATGCATCATTAAGACAATTTTTAATATCAAATGTGATAGAATTGCAATGTTGAAAAACTAGTAGCATAAAACTCTCTAGGAAGCAAATTATTACAATATTTCAATAAGCTGGTACTGCTGTGTTATCTGTATATTTTGTCTTTCCTTTTGATTGATGAATATTTAATCTGTTCTGCTTATTGTTGCACAGTATAAGGGCTTTGATTAATTTTACTACACAGCTTTCTCCGATCCTTGAATAACAGACACAACTATTATAAATTAAATTTTAATTTTATTAGAACTTAACTACAACCCCAAAATAAAATGGCCCTTACCCAGATTACCCTGTAGAGAGGGGATCAGCCATGCAGTGTCACCACAACCTAGGTGCCACTACTTCCAAGTTGTCCACCTGTTTCACTTAAGCGGCAACATTCTTACAACCACTTAGAATGTTTCTTGCCCAGCAAGAAAATATAATGAGTTTCTCAATTGGTGGCTCATCAAATAGTTCTAACATAGGCCCCTTTAATACTTTTTGCTCAGCTTCTCATGCGCTACATGTAAAAATTAATAAGAAGACTTGACGGTTCATATAGGTGTCAGGACAAAGGATTAAATCCTGTCTAAGATCACTTGCAGCTATAAATCAGGAAAGTCACTTATGGCTTTACTCTCAAAGTAATGGCCCACATTCTTCTATAGGCACATGATTGCAGGGTTCCTAACCACACAAATCATAAATCATAGTATAAAGCTCAATTGAACCCACCTTACATATCTTCCTTGGAATTCCCATTGTCCTCACATCAGTGGCGTATTTAGGTTTTGTGCTGCCCTAGGCACTCAAAATTATGCTGCCCCCCCCCCCCCCCCAAAAAAAAAAAAAAGTTTTTAAGCCTTTCTTATAATATATTTTTATCCGGGAGTAATGTTAATTTTTATTATGGCATTTTAAAAGTAAATGTTCACACACACAAACACATACATACATATACACATATATATACAGAAATACAAACACACATCTATCTATTGCTGCAATATATAAAAAAAATAAACCCAAACACAGATTCCGTAAAACAATACTTCTCCAAATACAATACTAAGTGCTGAAAGCCAACATAACTAAAGGTTAGCTGAATAAAAGAAGGTTCAGAGAAGGTCTCTTATATATATATATATACCCACCTAGAATGTAAACTGTTTGGGCAAAATTTCCCATTATATACCTGTATAATGCTTTTAAAATAACTGTAAACTTCCTACTAGTGATGTCGCGAACCTAAAAATCCATGGCCAAACTCCCATGGAAAATTACATAGTTGATGCAGAGTCTGGTTTTAATCCATAAAGGGCATACATCACCTAACATTCCTAAATTGTTTGGAATAACGTGCTTTAAAACATCAGGTATGATGTTGTATTGATCAGGTAGTGTAAGGGTTACGCCCGCTTCACAGTGCGCAGTGTAGGTGATATACCTGCCCTGACCATGCTTTGCAGACCAGGTATCAGTGGTCAGATGGACCCTTGCCCCAACACTGTGTGCCAGACATGCCATTATAGCAGACTTATATGGCTTTGGCGTTGCTTTTTGGTAATTAGAAGGCTGCTAAATGCCACTGCGCACCACACGTGCTTTATGCCCAGCAGTGAAGGGGTTAATTAGGGAGCATGTAGGCAGCTTGTAGAGTTAATTTTAGCTTAAGTGTAGTGTAGTAGACAACCCAAAGTATTGATCTAGGCCCATTTTGGTATATTTAATGCCACCATTTCACCGCCAAATGCGATCAAATTAAAAAGAAACATATTTTTTCGCAATTTTTAGGTTTCTCACTGAAATTATTTACAAACAGCTTGTGCAATTATGTCACAAATGGTTGTAAATGCTTCTCTGGGATCCCCTTTGTTCAGAAATAGCAGACATATATGACTTTGGCGTTGCTTTCTGGTAATTAGAAGGCCGCTAAATGCTGCTGCGGATCACATGTGTATTATGGCTAAGGGGTTAATTAGGTAGTTTGTAGGGAGCTTGCAGGGTTAATTTTAGCTTTAGTGTAGAGATCAGCCCCAAACAGCTCCCTTCCCTCCCCCACCCCACAATTGTCCCCGCCATCTTAAGTACTGGCAGAAAGTCTGCCAGTACTAAAATAAAAGGTTTTTAATTGGGGTTTTTTTAGCATATTTACATATGCTGTGGTGTAGCATCTCCCTTAGCCCCCAACCTCCCTGATCCCCCCCCCCCCCCAAAACAGCTCTCTAACCCTCCCCATCTGCCTTATTGGTGGCCATCTTGGGTACTGGCAGCTGTCTGCTATTATTTCACAGTCAAAAAAGTGTTTTTTTTTTTTAAATGTACACTACTGTTACACCAGATATGAGTGGTGGCACTGGGCAAGTGGGCACAGTATACGCTGTGAGTCTGACACACACGCTGGCAGGCAGGCAACTGCAATTAGATTACACAGGAAAAAAAAAAAGCAGACTGATGTTCTAGCCCTAAAAAGGGCTTTTTGGGGTGCTGTCCTTACAGCAGAGATCAGATGAGTCCTTCAGGACTGTAGTGGACACTGAATACACTAGCCTAGCTATCGATTTCCCTATTAAATCAGCAGCAGCTACACTGTCCCTCCTCTCACTAAGAATGCAGCTTCCAAATGAATCTAAAATGGATGCTGTCCAGGAGGTGGGAGGGTCTGGGAGGGAGGGTCTGCTGCTGATTGGCTGTAATGTGTCTTCTGACTGTGAGGTACAGGGTCAAAGTTTACTCAATGATGATGAATAGGGGCGGATCGAACATCAAATATGTTTGCCATCCGCAGCGAACGCGAACATGCTATGTTCGCCGGGAACTATTCGCCGGCGAACTATTCACGACATCACTACTTCTTACAAATATAGCCACAAAAAAAGTGCTGCCCCCTCCCAATCTGCTGCCCTAGGCAAGTGCCTTGTTTGCCTAGGCCAAAATACGCCCCTGCCTCACTTGGTCTACATTAGAAACCTTTCCAGCTACCACTTGAGTTTGCTGCAGTATTCAAATCCTTGACAAAACCCAGATTCCTTTAGAAATCCATATCTTTCTCACCAAAAGTAATTATAGTGATGATACAGCCATTAAACACTGCTGTTCCAACTTTAGAGAAAACAGCAGAGAGAGACAAGGGAGAGAGATATACTGAGCGGTTGTTTGTTCCAGGTAGAGCACTTCTCTTTCTGTATGACAAGGGAGAGATTGGCCTAAGGTACCAGTGATAAAAACAATTAGAGAAGTAGTTTCATTAACATAAAGAAGAAGAGCGAGAGGAGGAAATCTACTCTAATTATCCTTATTTTCCTCTACTACTCTTGAAGAAACTTCTGGGTTATCATTCCTGAAATGCACAGGTACTGCTCCAAAATAACAGGACCACATCATCCCTTTGACTAAAACTAACAACATAAGCTATTGACTGGAACAAGATTTACTAGAGAAAGAGGTACAAATCCTGCCTATTTACACTCGTATAACCTGTTAGCCCTTCCGTTCCCACAGACTGCTCTCATAGCTCTACTGACCACTTTTCACATACAGCTTACAGAAATCCCCTTAGCCTTTAATGTGTTTCTTCCTCGGTCATTTTATTTTTTGTTTGACTGAAAATATAGCCATAGTTTTCATTTAAAAAATAATAATAATAATATTTATATATATATATATATATATATATATATATATATATATATATATATATACATACAGTATATAGAAGAGGCACAAATAGAGTCCAGCACTAAACCCAAGCTCGTTTTCAAATTGTGTGCCCGTCACAATGGAGTATCTGTGTTCCTCCAGAAAAATACAGTCTATACAAAAGATGTGACGGTTTCTGTGATAATTTCTTTAATAGAGGATACAAAACCTCAAAAGGTGCAACGTTTCATGCATGATTAAGGACCATGTAGGTTCAAAATGTTGCACCTTTTAAAGGTTTTTTATCCTCTAATAAAGAAATTATCAACAGAAACTGCTGTGGTGCTGTCACATCCTTTATATGGACTATATATATATATATATATATATATATATATATATATATATATATATATATACCAAGACAAAGTCTGTAGCGTCGCTCTCTGCCTTACCCTGCAATGGCACACTGGAGCGTGGGGACTGATATATATATATATATACCAAGACAAAGTCTGTAGCGTCGCTCTCTGCCTTACCCTGCAATGGCACACTGGAGCGTGGGGACTGATGTCACACGTCTACAATAGGAATGCTCCGTAGGAGACACCGCTCGTCCACAGTGTCCATTAGGTATAAAGTAACATAGGCTACTCGGGCATTCCTTTAGATAAAACATTCTCAAAGTTTATTCAAATACTTCCATGATAAAAGCAAACATAAAAGTAGCAAAAAAGTCTCAGTTTAACAGACAAATTTCCACTTGTTGACACTAGCACATAAAACTCAGTAAATGAGGACTGCTGGGATCCTATGCAGCAGACATGTTTCGTGCTCCAACAGCACTTGTTCACTGCTCACAGGACCCAGCCACCTTCACTCCATAAGTAATCATTTCTTAAAGGCATATGTGTTAAAAAATAAAGCGTCCTCATTATACACAATATTATACAAGCTCTAAGCACAGATTGATCAAATGAACAAGATAGTATATAAATATTTATGTTACATTGATATCCATCTGTTATGTTCATTTTTCATCAGGGATAACTAATCACTTACAGTAATGTATTCTATAAATACTATTCTACTTCTAGAGGTTAGACACACAAATCAATATCCCTCCTAAAATTTAGGCCAAAGGGTATGGATGTATTTAAGGTAAATATCCAAAAAACCTCCAAGACCTAATTTTTCTCCCTGTCTCCTCCCTTTTCCATACCGGGACATGGTCTATTGCTTGTTCAGTTAATAAATTTACATTAGAATTGTGATGTTCCTTAAAATGTTTGGCTATGGGGGTGTCAGAATCAGGATCCTCAATAGATCTTACATGAGCTAAAAACCTATCCTTAAGGGGTCGTTTAGTTTTTCCTATGTACTGCTTAAAGCACCCCCTACAGGTCAGCAAATAAATTACATGTGTTGTAGTGCAATTAATGTAGAAATTAATTTTGTGTGTTTTATTTGTATTAGTTGAAACAAAGATATTGCCTTCTGTTACATAATCGTAGGTTTTCAAATGTTTTTTCTGCACCTGAAAAATCCTTTTCTTTGTTTCAACCAACAAATGTTAGTTGACTTTTTTGAACAGTCTGAGGGTGATACATAGTTCCCTATGGTTTTACCCTTCCTGGATATATAATCACATCCTTCTATCACAATTTCTTTTAATCCTGGATCAGTGTGTAATATAGGGATACACTGTTTTACAATATTGCAGATATTTCTGTATTCTAAGCTATATGTGGTTATGAACTTAGGTTTTTGTTTATTATCTCTGTTATGTATGTTACTGTATTTGGTTTTATATTTCAATAATTTGTCTCTGGTTAATATATCTACTTCTTTGTGAGCTTTATTTAGGATAGTAAAATCATATCCCTTGTCCACTAATCGCTCTGTAATGATATCTGCTTGTTTCTCATAGTCAACTATATTGGTACAATTTCTTTTTGCCCTAATGTATAGGCCTTTAGGGATACCATTGTTATGGTCCTGTACCTTTAACTGCAGTTGGTTATGAGTTCCATCCCTATTTAAGGCCCCTCCTTCTGTCTACCTGTGCTTGGTAATTTGTGTATACTCAGGTACAACCTGAGCCTCAGCGAAGAGACCTAGCCTGTATCCTGTTCCTTGGATTTCAACTTATTGCTTTGTGAAGTACCTGGCTTTCTGCTTATTAATTCCGCTGCAAACCTCCTTGTGGTTCAATCCAGGAACTCCTTTCCCTTGTAATTGTGCAGTTTTGTTCACTTTGTTCCTATGCCCGCATCGGCTGATCACCCTACAGCCGCGAGCGGTGTCTGATGTCATCATACCTCTTCTGGATTCACGGACTCTCAGTGAGCAAGCAAACCGCATGGAAGTATTTGTCGGATCTCCCTCCTAAGTTATGGATCCTTTTGCCTTACCTTGGACATTCAAGTCGGTAACATACTGAACATTAAGTCCATGCTTCTTTCTGTTATATCTCTGCCTAAACGTTGCAGTATTCATCTGAATACATTCATTCCTCTATGCTGCTTGCAATTGTTTCTGTGAATGCCTACACTTACTGCATGTATGGATTAACTCTCTAATCGCATTATTCAGATGAACTTTCTGTTTGTTCAAATACAGTGACTGCCTTACTATCTGAGCTTTCTGCCTTGATCTCAGTATTCCAATCTGATAACTTGTGGCTATGAAACTGCTGTCTGTTTCAGTGTCTGCACTCACATTCTACAAATCATTATGCAGCTTTAATCCGCTTATCCTATAAATTATGTTTTTGTAATTGCACCTCAGTGTTGCAACAGTGACATGAGTTGTCCCTACAATCAAAGTTATATATTCACTCTGTATCAATGCAGCAGTGACCCTCAGATCTATGAGCAAAAACAAGGTTCTTGTTAAATCTTATGAACCTAAGGTTTGGTGTGAGACTGAGTGGTCCTGCAATTAAGGATATACATTTCTAGTTGATCCATAACATATTACCAAGCCTGAGAACCATATATCCTGTAGCATGGATATCACAGAGCTCACCAATCGTGTGGGATCCCTTGCACAAAGCATGGATCATATGTTGCAGGGGCTTATGGAAATTAAAATTGAAAATGACCATATAAGAAAATTCATAAATGAGCACTTGTCTAATAAACCACTGGGTGCTGACTCAACTCCAGAAACAGCTGTGTCCCCTCCTGAAAAGTTCTTTGGTGACAGGACCCAGTTTAGGGAATTCAAGAACTCCTGTACACTTTACTTCTCCCTGAAACCCAGAACCTACCCTTCTGATAGGGTTAAGGTATTGACAGTAATCTCATATCTCAGAGGAGAGGCGAAATCTTGGGCAAACGCCTTTTACGAGAACAATGACCCTATACTGGACTCCTTAGATGCTTTCTTTTCAGCCATGTCTCTTCTATATGAAGATCATCACAAGCAGAACACTGCTGAGACTGCTCTTAGAAGCCTACGTCAAGGTAAACGAGCAGTAGAAGAATACATTACAGATTTCAAAAGGTGGGCACCAGACACACAGTGGAATGATCCCACCCTGAAGAATCAGTTCCATACAGGGCTCTCTGAAACCTTAAAGGACGAGCTAACTCGTGGTACGGTTCCTGTTGATTTAGAATCCCTCATGACTCTCTGCATCACTATTGACAGAAGAATTAGAGAACGGAGATCTGAGAAGGCTGTGACTGAATCCACTGCTAAGAGACCCCCAGCATTTCACTCTGTTACTCCCAATGTTTCATCCAGGTCCAACGAAGAGCCTATGGAAGTTACAGTTACAAGAGGCCCATTAAAACCAGAAGAAAAGGCTAGAAGAAAACTCCACAACCTGTGTTTGTACTGTGCAGCTAAAGACCATGGTGTTAGAGAATGCCCTACTCTCATCAGACAGAAGAGGGGTAAGAACCATGATTTTGGGAATTGCCTTAATGAGTTTTCTGCTCCCACAACACATTTGCCAATTTCTGTTTCCTTACAGTGGCTGTATCAGAAGACAAAGACCCAGGCCGTTATTGACTCTGGAGCTTCTGGGAATTTCATTGACCATTCCTTTGTTTCGAAACATAACATACCCTTAATAAAAAAAAAATAATGCACTAGCTATAAGATTGGTGGATGTTTTTTTCATGAATACTGGTCTTACCACTCATCACACTACCCCTTTGCAAGTTGTCACACAGTCAGGGCACACAGAGGTATGCTCATTTGATGTTTTGCCGTCATGCCTATACCCCTTAATATTCGGTATCAACTGGTTGGTAAAACATGACCCTGATATATCTTGGAAGCTGAGTTCTGTGAACCTTAACTCTGTAGGGCTTCCTGTTATCCTAACCACTCGGTATGTAATATCACTGATCATGTTTTACCTCATTGTTACCACAAATTCTCTGGTGTTTTTGACAAGGTAGAAGCTCAGAATCTACCCCCACATAGGACATACGACTGTCCGATCAATTTAATACCAGGCAGTTCCATTCCTTATGGCCACATATATCCTATGTCACAACCTGAATTAGTACACCTGAAACAGTATTTAGAGGAAAATCTGAAGAAGGGCTTCATACGACTCTCCACTTCATCAGCTGGGGCCACCATGTTCTTTGTTAAGAATAAGGACGGAAACCCTTCGCCCAATAATCGACTATAGACATCTTAATAAGTGTACAAAGAAAAACAGGTACCCCCCTTCCACTTATACCAGAGCTTATAGAATGGTTGCAAGGAGCCAGCGTTTACACCAAATTAGACCTTAGAGGTGCGTATAATTTGATAAGAATGAGAAAAGGGGATGAATGGTTAACAGCTTTCCGCACACGTTATGGTCTTTATGAATACACTGTGATGCCCTTTGGTCTGTGCAACGCTCCTGCAACGTTCCAGTGTTTTATAAATTACATTTTCCATGATTTACTTGACGTCTGTATCTTCATCTACTTAGACGACATTCTGATTTATTCTGACAATTTACAGGATCACTATAATCATGTAAAACTTGTTTTATCCCATCTACGGATGCATCATCTCTACGCTAAATTGGAGAAATGCATCTTTAATACAGCTACTATTTCCTTCTTAGGATACCTTATATCCCCTTCAGGTATCTCAATGGAAGCAAATAAAGTCGAAGCTGTTACAAATTGGGCCACCCCCACTACCAAAAAAGACGTCCAGAGATTCCTTGGGTTTGCGAACTTTTATAGGAAGTTCATCAAGGGATTCTTTGAGATTGCCTGACCCTTGACTAGACTTACACAAAAAAACCTTAGGTTCATTTGGAACCAGCTAGCAGATGACTCTTTCAAGACATTGAAGGAGAAGTTTGTAACAGCGCCGGTACTCAAATTCCCAGATCCCAGTTTGCAGTATACGCTTGAGGTCCATGCTTCTGAGTTCGCCCTAGGAGCAATTCTTTCACAAAGATCTTCTCCTAAGGAGCCACTTCATCCGATTTCATTCTACTCCAGAGTCATGAGTTCAGCAGAACAGAATTATGCAATAGGGGAAAAAGAGCTCCTCGCAATTAAATCAGTGCTGGAGTTTTGGAGGCACCTCCTTGAGGGAACCATACACACCATCTTGATTCTTACTGACCATAGGAACCTTGAGTACCTTAAAACTAGCAAGACATTAACTTCCCGACAAGTTCGATGGAGTCTTTTCTTTTCTAGATTTGACTTCACCATCACTTATTGGCCAGGTTCTAAGAACACAAAGGCTGACTCCCTCTCGAGAAAAGATCCTAAACTGTTGAACTGTGAGGTCCCAGTTTCTATTATTCCACAAAACAAGTTCATTGGGTTAACTTCGGTTACTAAAACCTCCATAAAAGAATACCAGGACTCCTCCTCGTTACCGCTGGTTGGTTTACATAAAGACCTTAATGACCTCTATTACCATGGTAAACAGATTTATATTCCAGAAGCACTCCGTGGGGAATTGTTATGTTCTGCACATGACTCTCTATTATCGGGTCATCCAGGTCTCCTTTACTTCAAAGAGATTACTGGTGGCCTCATATGAGGAGTTCAGTTTTATCATATGTAAGATCCTGTTCCGTTTGCACCACCAGCAAACATGCTCAAACTCGCCCCTACGGGTTGCTTCTTTCCTTACCAGTTCCTGTTAGACCATGGAGGGACATAGCTATGGACTATATAGTCGAATTACCACCATCCTCCAACTACAATACAATTCTAGTCATTGTATATCTGTTTTCTAAGATGGCTCATTTCATTCCTCATATTGGATTACCAACTGCTTCTGAAACTGCCTCTCTATTCCTGAAAGTTACATGGATTACCTGATTCCATCACGACTGATAGAGGCTCTCAGTTTACCTCTAAGTTTAGGACCCAGTTATGTTCCACTCTTAAGATCACAAGAAAACTAAGTACTGCCTACCATCCCCAGACGAATGGTCAGTCCCTTGAACAGTACTTACGCTGCTATTGTACTATCCAACAGGATAATTGACTTGCCCTGCTGCCTACAGCTGAATTCACCCATAACAATATGACCAACGCCTCCACAAAAACATCACCATTCTATATCAACTATGGGTTTCACCCCTCTTATCATTTATTCCATAGAACTGATTCAATGCTACCAACTGTTGACGAGACCGTCAATACTATCGCTCAGGGGTTCTCTGTTCTCAAAACAACTCTACAGGAGGCCCAAGCTTCACAGAAGCTTCATTATGATCTACGGCGGTCTAAACCCCCTGAATACAAGCCTGGGGATAAAGTGTGTACTAAACATTTAAAACTCTGGATCCCTAGTAAGAAGCTTGGAAACCTCTTTATAGGTCCATACGACATTGTTAGGATTGTTAACGTCAATGCTGTGACTCTTCAGTTGCCCCTTTCTCTCAAAATCCACCCTATGTTCCATGTGTCACTCCTCAAACCCCACTACCCGACCAGGGGCTTTTCCATCTTCCTTTGTACACTCCTTGTACTGTGGATGAGATCCATTATGAGGTCGAGGCTATTCTGGACTCCCGATACTACCAGAACCAACTTCAGTACTTGGTTCGGTGGAAGGGTTTTGGGGTGGATGAGGACTCCTGGGAGCCTTACTCTAACATGTCTGCTCCCAGACTTCTTTCTCTCTACCATAGGAGACATCCAGATAGGCCTAAACCTTGATCCGCGGGGCGGCTCCTTGGAGGGGGCGTCCTGTTATGGTCCTGTACCTTTAACTGCAGTTCGTTATGAGTTCCATCCCTATTTAAGGCCCCTCCTTCTGTCTACCTGTGCTTGGTAATTTGTGTATACTCAGGTGCAACCTGAGCCTCAGCGAAGAGACCTAGCCTGTATCCTGTTCCTTGGATTTCAACTTATTGCTTTGTGAAGTACCTGGCTTTCTGCTTATTAATTCCGCTGCAAACCTCCTTATGGTTCACTCCAGGAACTCCTTTCCATTGTAATTGTGCAGTTTTGTTCACTTTGTTCCTATGCCCGCATCGGCTGATTACCCTGCAGCTGCGAGCGGCGTCTGACGTCATCATACCTCTTCCAGATCCACGGACTGTCAGTGAGCAAGCAAACAGCACTGACGTATTTGTCGGATCTCCCTCCTAAGTTACGGATCATTTTGCCTTACCTTGGACATTCAAGTCAGTAAAGTACTGAACATTAAGTCCATGCTTCTTTCTGTTATATCTCTGCCTAAACGTTGCAGTATTCATCTGAATACATTCATTCCTCTATGCTGCTTGCAATTGTTTCTGTGAATGCCTACACTTACTGCATGTATTGATTAACTCTCTAACCGCATTATTCAGATGAACTTTCTGTTTGTTCAAATACAGTGACTGCCTTAATATCTGAGCTTTCTGCCTTGATCTCAGTATTCCAATCTGATAACTTGTGGCTATGAAACTGCTGTCTGTTTCAGTGTCTGCACTCACATTCTACAAATCATTATGCAGCTTTAATCCGCTTATCCTATAAATTATGTTTTTGTAACTGCACCTCAGTGTTGCAACAGTGACATGAGTTGTCCCTACAATCAAAGTTATATATTCCCTCTGTATCCATGCAGCAGTGACCCTCAGATCTATGAGCAAAAACAAAAAAATATTTGCCAAGTATTAACTTTCTAATAAACCTATTTACATCCAAAATAGTATTGAATAGGTTAAAATGCTGTGAGGGTACACAATTTGAGACCCTTAGATAGTACTTTTATTTCTACATCCTTTAAAGCTACACTAGCTATAAATTCAATACATTCTTATTCTTATGCATATTTTTTCTGATGTGTCCCTGATCTTGTCACATATGTTTTTTGTTGTGGCTTCTTCTTGTCCGGATTTGTATTCTCTTCTCCTTCCCTGGTGTCCGGGCATTTTTCTTTTCCTCCCTTTTACCTCTATGTACTTTTTTCGCCTTCCTAAAGGTAAAGTCTTTAGCTGTTCGTTTTTTGACACCTTAGCTCCGGATGCTTCAAAAGAGGTTTGTAATACAGTGGGCTCTTGTTTTTCTGTATTTGTTTCTCCCTCTGAGGATTCTACCTCATACTCAGTATCTGAAAAGGTGACCTGTTTAGCTTTTTTATTACTGTTTTAAACAATTTTTTTCCTTTTTTGGTTCCCTGCCAAAATTATCATTGCTGTCCCATCTATATACATTTTGGTGTTCATAATCATATTTATCCCGCAACATCTTCCTAGACTTGAATTCCCAGAGTTCTTGGTGGAAAGATATCGGCCTCTAGTTATCAACGTGTCTACTTACCTGCCATCGCCGGCCCAATACGCCCACCTAAGCTCGCCTACCATCGCTGCCGCGGACCTGAAAAATCTTGCCAAAGATATCAATAAATCTGTCAAAAAGCCACGCACCAAGTACGGGGTGATGAGCAGCGAACTGTGATAGTTATCACTCATCCGATCTCGCTGCCCTTTGGCTTTTTTACAGCTTTATTGACAAGCTGTCATTAAGCACCCACACTAACTATACTGTTCTACCACCTATACCGGCGCCCCCGGAGCCCCCCGCAACTAAATAAAGTTATCAACCCCTAAACCACCGCTCCTAGACCCCGCCACAACTCCTATAAATGTATTAACCCCTAAACCGCCGCTCCCGGAGCCCACCGCCACTCTAATAAACTGATTAACCCCTAAACCGCCGCACCCAGACCCCTCCGCCACCTACATAATACCTATTAACCCCATCCTGCCCCCCCTATACTGCCGCCACCACCTATAATAAATTTATTAACCCCTATCCTGCTGATCCCGGACCCCGCCGCAACTAAATACATTGTTTAACCCCTAAACCGCCACTCCCGGACCCCGCCGCCACCTATATTAAACGTATTAACCCCTAATCTGCCCACCCTACACCGTCGCCACCTTTAATAAATGTATTAACCCCTATCCTGCCCCCCCTACACTGCCACAACTATAATAAAATTATTAACCCCTAAACCTAAGTCTAACCCTAACCCTAACACCCCCTAACTTAAATATTAAATACATCTAAATAAATATTATTCTTATTAACTAAATTAATCCTATTTAAAACTAAATATTTACCTTTAAAATAAACCCTAAAATAGCTACAATATAAATAATAATTATATTGTAGCTATTTTAGGATTTATTTTTATTTTACAGGCAAATTTCAATTTATTTTAACTATGTACATTAGCTATTAAATAGTTAATAACTATTTAATAGCTACCTAGTTAAAATAAAGAGAAATTTACCTGTAAAAAAAAACTAACCTAAGTTACAATAACACCTAACACTACACTATCATTAAATTAATTATTCCTATTTAAAACTAAATACTTACCTGTAAAATAAACCCTAAGATAGCTACAATGTAATTAATAATTACATTGTAGCTATTTTAGGATTTATATTTATTTTACAGGTAACTTGGTATTTATTTTAGCTAGTTAGAATAGTTATTAAATAGTTATTAACTATTTAATAACTACCTAGCTAAAAGAAATACAAAATTACTTGTAAAATAAATCCTAACCTAAGTTACAATTAAACCTAATACTACACTATCATTAAATCATTAAATAAATTGTTTTCAATTGTAGTTATTTGTGGGTAATTTATTTAATTAATTTAATGATAGTGTAGGGTTAGGTTTAATTGTAACTTAGGTTAGGATCTGTGTCGGACTGAGTCGAAGCTTATGTCACTAAATTCTACTTTTGCCGGTGTGTAGGGCTTGATAACTAAGGCGAATCAGCCTCGCCACAAATACGCTGCGGAATTCCAGCGTATTTGAGGTTGACGGCTTGATACGTAGGGGCAATCATGTTCTTCTCAAACTGTTTATCATATAGTTTGAATTCTGGATCTTTTTGAACTGATTTCAATTTCTCTTATATGATTTTCATTTCTTCTAACAATCCAACCCTCTGCTTTTGCTTGTACTCTATTAAGAGCTCAATTAAAGCAAAAGAGCAGGTGTCCAGAATAGTGTTCAATTTAGCAATGAATTCAGCTTCTAAAACCCTGAATGAGGGAAACTTGCGTATACGCAGTCCTCTTGGAATCCGTTTATTATGTTTATAAATCAGAAAGGTTTTGATATCCAATTCTAATTTTATATCTCTTTTTCTTAAGGTGTCAATATAAAAAATAAGCTATCGATGGTATGTACAATTTCCTTATTGGTGTCATAAAGTGCAAGTTCTTCCCCAAAGACAGTGAGAACATATGATTCTTCCTCACTACCTTCCATATTTAGTCTCTCAAAACATTAAGTGTCAGTCCCAATGAAACAGTATAAATAGTATATTTAAAGAAAATAAGTGCTCAGTGCATATCTTGTAGAAAATCACTAATATATTGGCTTAGTGTCAAATCATCAAATAGTGGTATTGCTGTCACGTTGCTTATGTCATTAATATATAGGTTTGTTCGTTTATATTGTATTGTCGATATCCACTTCACTTACCCACCTCCTCTTCAGCCGTTCTTCAGTGCTCTCCTGGATAAACCTTTACTTTATGGGTATTCAGTATGCTGCGACCACTACACGACAAAAGTTCCAATCCACCAAGACAAAGTTTGTAGCGTCGCGCTCTACCTTACCCTGCACGCTTCGACAGCACACAGGAGCGTGGGGACTGACGTCACTCGTCTACACTAGGAATGCTCTAGGAGATACCGCTCGTCCACAGTGTCCAATAGGTATAAAGTAACATAGGATACTCGGGCAATTGTTTAGATAAAATGTTCTCAAGAATACAGAAATATCTGCAATATTGTAAAACAGTGTATCCCTATATTACACACTGATCCAGGATTAAAAGAAATTGTGAAAGAAGGATGTGATTATATATCAAGGAAGGGTAAAACCATATATATATATACCTTTACCTGTGTGTTGAAAATTGATCATTAACATATGTGACATAAACTAACTGACTCTAGTTCTGAGACGGAGGAAATTTGACTATAATAGGACGTAGTCCCATTGTATACAAACCACTGAAAATAAACCACCATAGAGATTAACAATCAAGTTACTAACCATGGATGGGAGCGATGAGGAATCATATGTACTCACAGAGTTTGGAGATGATTTACCAACATATGAGACAGAGGAGGAAATTGTGCATACACTTGATAGCCTCTTTTTTGATATAGATTCCTTGAGGAAAAGGGATATAAAGCTGGAATTAGACATAAAATCTTTTCTAATTTATAAGCATAACAAAAGAATACCTAGAGGCTTACGTGTACGCAAATTCCCTTCATTCAGAGTACTAGATACAGAATTTATCAATAAATGGAACATCATTCTGGACACTTGCTCTTTTGCGCTTATCGAGCTCCTAATAGAATTTAAACAAAAGCAGAGGAAGGAATTACTAGAAGAAATGAAAGCCATACAGGAAAGATTAAAGGCTATGCAGAAGGATCCTGAGTTCAAACTCTATGATAAGAAGTTTGAAAAAAGCATGATAGCATTCCGCCAAGAACTATGGGAGTTCAAGTCCAGAAAAATGAATCGTGATAAACATGATTATGATCATCACAATGTGTACAGGTGGGATAATATGGATAACTTTGGAAGAGAATCTAAGAAAGGTGGAAGAAGATGGTTTAAGAACCGGAATAAGAAGACCAAACAAGTCACATTCTCTGATACAGAATATGAGGTAGAGTCATCTGAAGGAGAAACAAATATAGAGGATGAAGAGCCCACAGTATTACAGGCTACCTTTGAAGGATCAAAAGAAACACAGTCAAAAAACGGACAGTCAAGGGCTCAAAATCCAGGAAGAAAAAAACACACCGAGGAAAAAGGGGGAAAGGAAGAAAAATTGGAATACAAAAAAAAAGACAAGAAGAAGAAGGAACAACAAAGGGTCTATGTAACGAGATCAGAAGCACACAAAAAGATATATGCTTGAATAATGATTTATTGAACTTGTCTGATGAATTGTTAACAGATGATGAAATGAGGGTTTTATCAAAAGGTCTCAGTTTTGTACCTTCACAGCATTTTAATTTATTCAATACTGTGTTGGATATGAACAGATTTGTCAGAAAACTGATATTGCGAAAACATTTCGCGAATGCTGTGGAGGTGCAAAGGGAGACAGAAATTGCAACTACCACAATTACTGGGGAAGGTTTAACATTCTCTGAAGAGTGTTCAGTAATAGATCTACAGGAGTTATTAGATGCAAGAACAGGGGAAAATCTCATTAAGGAGAGGGACTGGATTTTTCCAAGTTTAGAAAAAAGAGCAACTTTTACCCTGTAAATTCTAGAACTCACCCTGTGCAGACCTTTCAAAAGGTAGTAGAAGGACAGCTCAGGGAGCTCAGTGAAAAAACTAAAAAATGTAAATATAACATGACACTCAAAGAGAAGGAAGAACTGAACAATATCTCTAGTGATGATAGAATTATTGTACGTCCCTCAGACAAGGGAGGGAATGTCGTAATACTAAATAGGGCAGATTATATAGCTGAGGCAAAACGACAGTTACAAGACAGTGAGGTATATGGTAGACTAAAGGAAAACCCAACTATAAAATATAAGGAAATTCTAAGTGAAATTGTAAAAAGGGCCAGATATAATAATGTAATAACAACAACAATGGAGGAAGCATTAATACCTGAGAATACTACTATTCCTATATTCCACTACTTCCCTAAAATCCATAAAAGTATGGAAAATCCCCCAGGATGCCCCATTATAGCGGGCATTAATTCACTTAATGAACCCCTGTCAGATCTTATGGATACATATCTACAACCCTTAGTCAACAAATTACCCAGCTATATTAGAGATACCACTGACCTACTGTTAAAACTAAACAATATTGAATGGAAACCAAGTTATAGATTTCTGGTAGCAGACGTGACTTCCCTATATACATCTATAACTCACCAACAAGGCATTAAAGCGATAGAGTATGTGTTGGAAAATCAAAGTAATTATGATGATAATACCAAACAATTCATTTTGTATTCAATTGAATACTTACTGACACACAATTTTTTCATGTTTGAGGGGGTTTTCTATCTCCAGAGGCGTGGAACCACTATGGGGGCAAAATTTGCCCCCTGTTACGCCAATCTCTTTATGGGATGGTGGGAGCGGTTCCACGTCTTTGGAGATGGGAACCCCCTCAAGGATAATATCATACTCTACACTAGGTTCATAGATGACCTGATTTTTATCATCGACAGCAATGAACATGAAGTAGAGAACTTTTGTAACTACCTAAATATGAACCAATGTGGTATAAAATTTGTAGGGGAACAAAATGCAACTCAAATATGTTTTTTAGACATAAATGTTTCAGTGAGTTCAGGTTCAATCGAAACAAATTTATTTAGGAAACAAACATCAGGAAATACTATTCTTGAATTTAATTCCAGCCATCCACGTCATACAATACATGGTATACCGAAAGGACAATATATTCAAGCTAAACGAAATTGTTCTAGACCTGAAGATTACAATAAACAGGCAGACATTATAACAGAAAGGCTAATGAGTAGAGGCTATGATAGTAATATTCTCAAAAAGGCACGTAGTGAGGTTGATGTAATACTAAGAGACACACTATTGTTGTACAAAGACAAACACAAGAGACAACATAGCACTAATACAAAATGTAAACCTAAATTTATTACAACGTATAGTATGGAGTATACGGAAATCTGTAATATAATAAGACGTAATATTCCCATATTACAAACAGATCCAGGACTAAAGGATATTGTAAGGGAGGGTTGTGATTACATCTCGAGGAAAGGAAAAACGATTGGAAATCATGTGTCAACTTCAGATTGCTCAAAAAGGTCAGGCAATACTTGTTGGCTAAAACAACGAAAAGGCTTTTTTAAATGCAGGAAGAAAATCTGTAAGACCTGTGATCATGTAATAGAAGGTGACACATTTATTTCAACTACTACAAACAATACACACAAAATAAATTTCTACATTAATTGCACTACAACAAATGTAGTTTACTTGTTAACCTGTAGGGGGTGCCAAAAGCAGTATATTGGAAAAAACTAAAAGATCCTTAAAGGATAGGTTTCTAGCACATGTAAGATCCATTGAGGATCCGGATTCTGATACTCCAATTGCACGGCACTTTAGGAATAATCACAATTCTGATACTAACTTACTATCAGTCCAAGCAATAGACCATGTCCCACAGTGGAGGAGAGGGGGGAATAGGGAGGAAAAATTAGACCTAAGAGAGGTCTTTTGGATTTTTACAGCAACTACATCTATCCCTATGGATTGAATTTTAGAAGAGATATTGACCTGTGTGTTTAGTTATAGATAAATTCCCCTTTATTTCTTTAATGATTCCCCTTCTTTCTAATATAGGTATTTTTAAATGATCCTTATTTTCAAACATAGGTATATATTAAAGGTATGAAAAACTGTATATATTAGGTTGTGAACATTCATTGAGAATATACGGTAACAACATTGAGGGAAATAGTCTATAAACACAATAAAGAGTAATATGTAACATCATTATAAAAGAATGTATCAGTATGAAATGAATAAGAAGAGAAAGGAACAATAGGATGTATTTGTTACAAATAAGTTAATATTGGTAACCTAGCTCATATGGAATTGTTGTTAACAATAAGGATGTTTATAATAGGGTACATGTATCTTTAAGAAAATCCCTATTTAAGCGCAGAGGAGTCTGGGTATCCTGAAAGCAGTGAACAAGTGCTATCCAAGCACGAAACATGTCTGCAGCAGGATCCCAGCAGTCCTTATTCACTGTATAACTAGTAGTTAAAGCTGTGTCAGAATGGACTATGCTTTTGTCTGTTTTTACCTTTTTGGATGAATAAAGCTCTTTTTTATCTTTATCTGGGAAGTGCCTGAGTTACCTTCATGTATTCTATATATATATATATATATATATATATATATATATATATATATATATATATATTATATTATATATATATACGTATATATACAGGGCTCAAAATTTCCACTCTTTACTAGCCAAGTGGATATTTAAAGGGACAGTCAAGTCCAAAAAAAACTTTCATGTTTCAAATAGGGCATGCAATTTTAAACAACTTTCCAATTTACTTTTATCACCAATTTTGCTTTTTTCGCTTGGTATTCTTAGTTGAAAGCTAAACCTAGGAGGTTCATATGCTAATTTCTTAGACCTTGAAGGCCGCCTCTAATCTAAATGCATTTTGATAGTTTTTCACCACTAGAGGGCATTAGTTCACGTGTTTCATATAGATAACATTGAGCTCATGCATGTGAATTTACCATGGAGACAGCTCTGTTGGCTAAAATGCAAGTCTGTCAAAAGAACTGAAATAAGGGGGCAGTCTGCTGAGGCTTAGATACAAGGTAATTACAGAGGTAAAACATGTATAATTATAACTGTGTTGGTTATGCAAAACTGGGGAATTGGTAATTAAGGAATTATCTATCTTTTAAAACAACAACATTTCTGGTGATGACTGTCCCTTTAATGATGGCGAGTGAAGTTAGGGAGTTAATGTTGAATCAACATTCACTCATGGTCTGAAGTCTGGTGGAGTGTTAAGTAGCGAAGTTAGCACATTTGTAAAATGTACACTCCCCTATTGAAGCATTGCCAAACACACATTTTGGGCTTTGTGCTAAAAATGTTATCTGAAGGGATATTATATACCCTAGAAAGGGCAAGGATATGTTATTCAACTCGGGCCGTAGGAACACCATTAGTGCTTATATTGTTACTTCTGAGAGGGTAAACAGGGGCAGAGGAGATTGGAGAGGAAAAGTAAAAGTGGAGAAGAAGAAGATAGCTTTACGAGAGAGTGGAAAAAAAAAGAGTACAGAGATATGAGAGAGGGGAAAGAAAGAGTGTAAAGAGAAAATATGGCCTGAGAGATAAGGGAGAGGGTAAAAAGAGAGTATGAAGAGAGGAGGGAGGGGAGAAAAATAGTTAAGAGATAGAAGGGAGAGATAATGATTAAAAGAAAATCTCCAGGTCTGCCATGAGTGTCAGCACTCTCCTTCTCCACTATCTCACTTCAACAACTTCCTATTTCTTTCCAGCTATTGTCTTACCCAGAAGCACCACGTTTATGTTGCTAACTGCTATGCACTTATTTTGTAATCTATTGCTGTATTTAGCATTATTTCATTTGGTATGGTATAAAATAAAAATATTACACAGTGGCAAAACATATGCAAAAAGGGGTGGAGTAGTGGGTGTGGGGTGAGCAGGTAGTGGGCAGGATCAGAAGTGGCAAGTAACATTTTGGTCTGGCTAATAGCTTACAACCTGAAATTTTGAGCCCTGGACCAACTTAATAAAGCAAACATAGCAATAGAGTGAGTCAAACTTTTTTGTTTCCCAGTTCATGTAAAAGTTATATTCACACTATGTTGTAGTCTATTAAGCGTGTAATAGCATAATGTCAAAAACAATGTTCATACCTTATTAAAAAAATACTTTATTGCTAAAAAATTATATCCATCATCTGAGCCTTCAGTGAGTCAAATCTTTTTTTTCTGGTGGTTTGTATATATAGGTTAGGAGTGTATATATGTGTATTTATGTTTATTTATGTGTTTATATGTTTATATTATATGTTGGAAAAATGGCGTCAATAGACTTGTTTGACACAGGATTGCTACAGACCATCAATTTGTAAAAAGAGCAATATCTGTGAAGCGCTATAAAGCGAAGCGCTATACAAGGTATACCTGTATATATATATATAATGATTATGAAGTAAGTAAGTTTATTCATTTTTGTAATTTTGTAACTGCAGGCCTTTTAGTGTTATGAGAAAAATATTGTCAGGGGTACAGTAACAATTTTTGAATAAATAAAGTAAGTGAATTAGGTAAATATTTTTTGACAAAATTTAATTAAAAAGGACATTAAACACCTCTATATTTTGTGTAAAAGTTTGCTTGTCCCTAGCTCCCTAGAATGGCAAAAAGGAAATTCTCTTACAGTACCTTTAAATGCGCATAACTTGCTTTAAAATGATTATATTTTTAGAACTTTATAATTTAGAGATGTGCAGTAAAACTTTTCTAAGCCCAGTTATACTGTGATCCCTCACTATTCTTATATAAAATGTTTGCCCATTTGGCGCTAGATTACGAGTGGAGCACTATTGTTAGCGTGAGGAGCGTAAAGCGATCATGTGATCAATGTGTTTTTTATGCTCAAATCCATATTGTTTAAATTACTGTAAATTCGTATTTTTTATGAGCGGCGTTGAGCAGCAATGTCTGCCCGTATTACAAGTTAAAAGTAAATGCGGTTGCTCAACGCAATCGTATTTAACACTCAAACTTTCTACGCAAGCTGAAAGTTTGCATAAAAAGAGTCTGGTAAGAGGAAACAAGTGCAGTAAACTACATTATTAAACCCGAAACTGCCACACACCCCATTGCAAACTATCCATCTACACTATTAACCCCTAAACTGCTACAACCCCATCCCTAAGTACCCACTAACAGCTAAATCCCCATACCAGCTAAACCCCCTAACCTAACACCCTCTACCCTAACCTTAGCTGAAAAAAAACCTAACATTACATGAAAATAAACATCCTACCATTACAGCTAACAGCTTTAATTCTATTGGATGATTTTAATTTAAAAAATTAAAATAAGCCAATAGGAATGCAAGGGTTTACCCCTAAATACCTCAAATTCAAAATTCAGTGTGCGGCGGGTGACCGCATGAAGAGCATGTCAGGGATGGAAGATCCAAAGATAAAAAGAAAAGAAGATGAATGAAGATAGAAGACTGCTGCCGGGATGAAGATGGACCACCGTCTCCGGGATGTACTATAGATGGACCTTTGTCGCAAACGTAGGAGACAGATTCAACTTTGGGGTTTAGAGATTCTCGCCTAGATTACAAGTTTTGTCGGTAAGGCTGTGCGTTGCTAATGAGTAGTTTTCCCTTACTGCTCACTTACAGTAACGCTGGTATTACGGGTTTTTAGAAATCCGGCGTTAGCCGCAAAAAAGTGAACGTAGAGCAAAATTTAGCTCCACATCTCACCTCAATACCAGCGCTGCTTACGTTAGCAGTAAGCAGGTAAAACGATTTCCCCATAGGAATCAATGGGGGAGAGCCAGCTGAAAAAATATAAATATAAACTTGTATAAAAGCAGCACATATTAAAAACACAATGCAACAGTTTTCAATTGATTTGTGAATTACAAGTTAACAGCAGTCTTTAAATAAATGGAGACACAGAGAAAGATAAAAATAGATACTGCATCCTGTGACTGAACAGACATAACATATATGGAGTTTGTACCTAATTAAATCAAATAACCATGAAAAAGGGAGGCTTAGCAATATTCAATGTCAAAAACGTTAATTTAAATAATGTGGACACTGCACACTTAACTTCAAATTTGAATTGACCCTTTGACTTCCTGTCAGTATTGGGTTATGCTCACTTACTGTCCCCCCCCCCCTGTTAATGAGCTGTATCTGAACACAATTTGTGAATCACAAGAGATGTAGAATACTAATTTACTCTTCTGCTTGGTGTCATCTGTTCTTATGTTACCTCAGCTTCCAGTTGTGTCACATGACCCTGCTCACTGCATCCTCCTTCTAATTATTCTATATATCCTTCACTTGCTAGGAGGCATCAAGAGGGGTGCCTCCTATTGGTCCCAATTTTTGCTGCTAATATATTGACAGAACACAGGTGGCGCTGCAGCACAGCTTTTCCTTTGACCCATGTACTGCAATGGAGAGAAGCGTTCCTGTACCTGCCTCTCCATAGCATTACATGGGGGGAAAATATTTTTTTTGGACTTTTTTTTTTTTTTAATTAAGCTTTGGCCACATATGGCAGGGTAGGCACTGCCTCCCCTGCCTCCTATGAGTGTACGTACCAGCCGCCACCTACATTATACTTATGAACCGCTAATCTGATGCCCCAACATCGCTGAACCCAACATTATATTCATTAACTCCTAATCTGCCACCCTGATGTCGCCGCCACTATATTAAATTTATTAACCCCTAAATCAAAGTCTAACCCTAACACCCCCCTAACTTAAATATAATTTAAATAAATCTAAATAAAATAACTATCATTAACTAAATTATTCCTATTTAAAACTAATTACTTACCTATAATATAAAACCTAAGCTAGCTACAATATAACTAGTAATTACATTGTAGCTATCTTAGGGTTTGTTTTTATTTTACAGGCAACTTTGTATTTATTTTAACTAGGTACAATAGTTATTAAATAGTTATTAACTATTTAATAGCTATCTAGTTAAAATAAAGACAAATTTACCTGTAAAATAAAACCTAACCTAAGTTACAATTACACCTAACACTACACTATAATTAAATTAATTACCTAACCTAGCTACAATTAAATACAATTTTAAAAAATTATCTAAAATTTGAAAAAAACACTAAATTACAGAAAATAATAAAATAACTACAAGTTTTTTAAACTAATTACACCTAATCTAATCCCCCATATAAAATAAAAAAGCCCCCCAAAATAATAAAAAGCCCTACCCTATACTAAATTACAAATAGCCCTTAAAAGGGCCTTTTGCGGGGCATTGCTCCAAAGTAATCAGCTCTATTACCTGTAATAAAAAATACAATACCCCCCCAACATTAAAACCCACCACCCACACACCCAACCCTACTCTAAAACTTACCCAATACCCCCTTAATAAAACCTAACACTAACCCCTTGAAGATCACCCTACCCTGAGAAGTCTTCACCCAGCCGGGCCAAAGTCCTCAACGAAGCCGGGCGAAGTGGTCCTACAGACGGGCAGAAGTCTTCATCGAAGCCAGCCAGAAGAGGTCCTCCAGACGGGCAGAAGTCTTCATCCAGGCGGCATCTTCTATCTTCATCCATCCGGCGCGGAGCGGCTCCATCTTCAAGACATCCGACGCGGAGCATCCTCTTCCAACGAAGTCCAACTGATGAATGAAGAATTCTATCAGTCAATTGGAATTATGGTAGAAAAATCCTATTGACTGATGCAATCATCCAATAGGATTGAACTTCAATCCTATTGGCTGATCCAATCAGCCAATAGGATTGAGCTTGCATTCTATTGGCTGATCCAATAAGCCAATAGGATTGAAATTCAATCCTTTTGGCTGATTGGATCAGCCAATAGCATTTTTTCTACCTTAATTCCGATTGGCTGATAGAATTTTATGGGGCTGATTTATGAAAGTGCGAGCGGACATGATACGATGTAGCGTATCATGTCTGCAGCACATCGATAAATGCCAACAGCATAAGCTGTCGGCATTTATCATTGCACAAGCAGTCCTTGTGAACTGCTTGTGCAATGCTGCCCCCTGCTGATTCGCGGCTGCTAGAAGGGGGTGTCAATCAGCCCGAACATATAGAATCGGGTGGATTAATGTTTGCAGCCTCAGAGCAGGCGGGCAAGTTATGGAGCAGCTGTTTCCAGCAAGCCTGGGGCCCGATCCGATATGCAGCGTCGCCCGCAAAAGCCAGCGATGCCAGATTTTGAGCTGGTTTGGTATCACATATACGGCATAGCATACAACTTACGCCCGTATATTTCACCCATCGCCCGCAAATTTTACTCCCATAGGCTAACATGGGACCGTGTCGTAAGTCGGTATCCAATATCCAGCGCAAGGCCTTACGTGGCGTAAATGGAGAAATCTTACTCCATTTTCACCTCGCCATAAAATGTACCCGTAGCAGGCCTTGCGCTGAGTATTGGAGCACCGTAACTCCCTAAAATGCCTTCCAAAAAAAAACATAACACCTAACGCATGTGCAATCTCTATCTACCTGTCAACCGCATTCCCTAATAAAGTGTATTAACCCCTAAACCGCCGCTCCCGGAGCCCACCGCCACCTACATTAAATGTATTACCCCCTAAACCTAAGTCTAACCCTAACACCCCCCTAACTTAATTATTATTTAAATAAATCTAAATAATATTAATATTATTAACTAAATTGTTCCTATTTAAAACTAAATACTTACCTATAAAATAAACCCTAAGGCCTAGATTTAGAGTTCGGCGGTAAAAGGGCTGTTAACGCTCCGCGGGTTTTTTTCTGGCCGCACCATAAATTTAACTCTGGTATCGAGAGTTCAAACAAATGCTGCGTTAGGCTCCAAAAAAGGAGCGTAGAGCATTTTTACCGCAAATGCAACTCTCGATACCAGAGCTGCTTACGGACGCGGCCGGCATCAAAAACGTACTCGTGCACGATTCCCCCATAGAAAACAATGGGGCTGTTTGAGCTGAAAAAAACCTAACACCTGCAAAAAAGCAGCGTTCAGCTCCTAACGCAGCCCCATTGTTTCCTATGGGGAAACACTTCCTACGTCTGCACCTAACACTCTAACATGTACCCCGAGTCTAAACACCCCTAGCCTTACACTTATTAACCCCTAATCTGCCGCCCCCGCTATCGCTGACCCCTGCATTATATTATTAACCCCTAATCTGCCGCTCCGTAAACCGCCGCAACCTACGTTATCCCTATGTACCCCTAATCTGCTGCCCTAACATCGCCGACCCCTATATTATATTTATTAACCCCTAATCTGCCCCCCTCAACGTCGCCGACACCTGCCTACACTTATTAACCCCTAATCTGCCGAGCGGACCTGAGCGCTACTATAATAAATGTATTAACCCCTAATTCGCCTCACTAACCCTATCATAAATAGTATTAACCCCTAATCTGCCCTCCCTAACATCGCCGACACCTAACTTCAATTATTAACCCCTAATCTGCCGAGCGGAGCTCACCGCTATTCTAATAAATGTATTAACCCCTAAAGCTAAGTCTAACCCTAACACTAACACCCCCCTAACTTAAATATAATTTACATCTAACGAAATAAATTAACTCTTATTAAATAAATTATTCCTATTTAAAGCTAAATACTTACCTGTAAAATAAATCCTAATATAGCTACAATATAAATTATAATTATATTATAGCTATTTTAGGATTAATATTTATTTTACAGGCAACTTTGTAATTATTTTAACCAGGTACAATAGCTATTAAATAGTTAAGAACTATTTAATAGTTACCTAGTTAAAATAATAACAAAATTACCTGTAAAATAAATCCTAACCTAAGATATAATTAAACCTAACACTACCCTATCAATAAAATAATTAAATAAACTACCTACAATTACCTACAATTAACCTAACACTACACTATCAATAAATTAATTAAATACAATTCCTACAAATAAATACAATTAAATAAACTAGCTAAAGTACAAAAAATAAAAAAGAACTAAGTTACAGAAAATAAAAAAATATTTACAAACATAAGAAAAATATTACAACAATTTTAAACTAATTACACCTACTCTAAGCCCCCTAATAAAATAACAAAGCCCCCCAAAATAAAAAATTCCCTACCCTATTCTAAATTAAAAAAGTTACAAGCTCTTTTACCTTACCAGCCCTGAACAGGGCCCTTTGCGGGGCATGCCCCAAGAATTTCAGCTCTTTTGCCTGTAAAAAAAAACATACCATACCCCCCCCCAACATTACAACCCACCACCCACATACCCCTAATCTAACCCAAACCCCCCTTAAATAAACCTAACACTAATCCCCTGAAGATCTTCCTACCTTGTCTTCACCATCCAGGTATCACCGATCCGTCCTGGCTCCAAGATCTTCATCCAACCCAAGCGGGGGTTGGCGATCCATAATCCGGTGCTCCAAAGTCTTCCTCCTATCCGGCAAGAAGAGGACATCCGGACCGGCAAACATCTTCTCCAAGCGGCATCTTCGATCTTCTTCCATCCGGTGCGGAGCGGGTCCATCTTGAAGCAGGCGACGCGGATCCATCCTCTTCTTCCGATGTCTCCCGACTAATGACTGTTCCTTTAAGGGACGTCATCCAAGATGGCGTCCCTCGAATTCCGATTGGCTGATAGGATTCTATCAGCCAATCGGAATTAAGGTAGGAATTTTCTGATTGGCTGATGGAATCAGCCAATCAGAATCTAGTTCAATCCGATTGGCCGATCCAATCAGCCAATCAGATTGAGCTCGCATTCTATTGGCTGATTGGAACAGCCAATAGAATGCGAGTTCAATCTGATTGGCTGATTGGATCAGCCAATCGGATTGAACTTGATTCTGATTGGCTGATTCCATCAGCCAATCAGAAAATTCCTACCTTAATTCCGATTGGCTGATAGAATCCTATCAGCCAATCGGAATTCGAGGGACGCCATCTTGGATGACGTCCCTTAAAGGAACAGTCATTAGTCGGGAGACATCGGAAGAAGAGGATGGATCCGCGTCGCCTGCTTCAAGATGGACCCGCTCCGCACCGGATGGAAGAAGATCGAAGATGCCGCTTGGAGAAGATGTTTGCCGGTCCGGATGTCCTCTTCTTGCTGGATAGGAGGAAGACTTTGGAGCCTCTTCTGGACCTCTTCAGCACCGGATTATGGATCGCCAACCCCCCCTTGGGTTGGATGAAGATCTTGGAGCCAGGACGGATCGGTGATACCTGGATGGTGAAGACAAGGTAGGAAGATCTTCAGGGGATTAGTGTTAGGTTTATTTAAGGGGGGTTTGGGTTAGATTAGGGGTATGTGGGTGGTGGGTTGTAATGTTGGGGGGGGGGGTATTGTATGTTTTTTTTTACAGGCAAAAGAGCTGAACTTCTTGGGGCATGCCCCGCAAAGGGCCCTGTTCAGGGCTGGTAAGGTAAAAGAGCTTGTAACTTTTTTAATTTCGAATAGGGTAGGGAATTTTTTATTTTGGGGGGCTTTGTTATTTTATTAGGGGGCTTAGAGTAGGTGTAATTAGCTTAAAATTGTTGTAATATTTTTATTATGTTTGTAAATATTTTTTTATTTTCTGTAACTTAGATCTTTTTTATTTTTTGTACTTTAGCTAGTTTATTTAATTGTATTTCTTTGTAGGAATTGTGTTTAATTAATTTATTGATAGTGTAGTGTTAGGTTTTATTGTAGGTAATTGTAGGTAGTTTATTTAATTATTTTATTGATAGGGTAGTGTTAGGTTTAATTATATCTTAGGTTAGGATTTATTTTACAGGTAAATTTGTTATTATTTTAACTAGGTAACTATTAAATAGTTCTTAACTATTTAATAGCTATTGTACCTGGTTAAAATAAATACAAAGTTACCTGTAAAATAAATATTAATCCTAAAATAGCTATAATATAATTATAATTTATATTGTAGCTATATTAGGATTTATTTTACAGGTAAGTATTTAGCTTTAAATAGGAATAATTTATTTAATAAGAGTTAATTTATTTCGTTAGATAAAAATTATATTTAACTTAGGGGGGTGTTAGTGTTAGGGTTAGACTTAGCTTTAGGGGTTAATACATTAATTAGAATAGCGGTGAGCTCCGGTCGGCAGATTAGGGGTTAATAATTGAAGGTAGGTGTCGGCGATGTTAGGGAGGGCAGATTAGGGGTTAATACTATTTATGATAGGGTTAGTGAGGCGGATTAGGGGTTAATAACTTTATTATAGTAGCGGTGCGGTCCGCTCGGCAGATTAGGGGTTAATAAGTGTAGGCAGGTGTCGGCGACGTTGAGGGGGGCAGATTAGGGGTTAATAAATATAATATAGGGGTCGGCGGTGTTAGGGGTAGCAGATTAGGGGTACATAGGGATAACGTAGGTGGCGGCGATTTGCGGTCGGAAGATTAGGGGTTAATTATTTTAAGTAGCTTGCGGCGACGTTGTGGGGGGCAAGTTAGGGGTTAAGAAATATAATATAGGGGTCGGCGGGGTTAGGGGCAGCAGATTAGGGGTACATAAGTATAACGTAGGTGGCGGTCGGCAGATTAGGGGTTAAAAATTTTAATCGAGTGGCGGCGATGTGGGGGGACCTCGGTTTAGGGGTACATAGGTAGTTTATGGGTGTTAGTGTACTTTAGGGTACAGTAGTTAAGAGCTTTATAAACCGGCGTTAGCCAGAAAGCCCTTAACTCCTGCTATTTTCAGGCGGCTGGAATCTTGTCGTTAGAGCTCTAACGCTCACTGCAGAAACGACTCTAAATACCAGCGTTAGAAAGATCCCATTGAAAAGATAGGCTACGCAAATGGCGTAGGGGGATCTGCGGTATGGAAAAGTCGCGGCTGAAAAGTGAGCGTTAGACCCTTTAATCACTGACTCCAAATACCAGCGGGCGGCCAAAACCAGCGTTAGGAGCCTCTAACGCTGGTTTTGACGGCTACCGCCGAACTCTAAATCTAGGCCTAAGATAGCTACAATATAATTAATAATTACATTGTAGCTATTTTAGGATTTATATTTATTTTATAGGTAACTTTGTATTTATTTTAACTAGGTACAATAGCTATTAAATAGTTAAGAACTATTTAATAGCTACCTAGTTAAAATAATTACAAAATTACCTGTAAAATAAATCCTAACCTAAGTTACAAATACACCTAACACTACAATATCAATAAATTAATTAAATAAATTAACTACAATGATCTATAATAAAATACAATTAAATAAACTAAACTATATTACAAAAAACAAACAAACACTAAATTACAAAAAATAAAAAAATATTACAAGAAGTTTAATCTAATTACACCTAATCTAAGCCCCCTAATAAAATAAAAAAGCCCCCCAAAATAATAAAATCTCCCTACCCTAAACTAAATTACAAAGTAATCAGCTCTTTTTTGCGGGGCATTGCCCCAAAGTAATCAGCTCTTTTACCTGTAAAAAAAACGAAATATAATACCTCCCAACATTACAACCCACCACCCACACACCCCTACTCTAAAACCCACCCGATCCCCCCTTAAATAAACCTAACACTACCCCATTGAAGATCACCCTACCTTGAGCCGTCTTCACCCAGCTGGGCACCACTGGTCATCCGATGCGGCAGAAGAGGACATCCAGACCGGCAGAAGTCTTCATCCGATCGGGGCAGAAGAGGTCCTCCATCCGGCAGAAGTCTTCATCCAAGCGGCATCTTCTATCTTTATCCTTCCGGCGATGAGCGGCTCCATCTTGAAGACATCCAGCGCGGAACATCCTTCTCGGCCGACGACTACCTGATGAATGGCTGGTCCTTTAAATGACGTCAACCAAGATGGCGTCCCTCGAATTCCGATTGGCTGATAGGATTCTATCATCCAATCGGAATTAAGGTAGGAAAAATCTGATTGGTTGATTTAATCAGCCAATCGGATTGAACTTCAATCCGATTGGCTCATTGGATCAGCCAATAGAATGTGAGGTCAATTCCACAAGACCTTTGATAACTAGGCCTCTATGTATAAATAAAACTGGACTTTACATTCCATTTTCACTTTTACAGTACTGTATAGTCAAAATTAAACTTTCATGATTCAGAAAGGGCATGCAATTTTATATAATTTTCTCATTTACTTTTAATCATCACATTTTCTTTGTTCTCTTGGTATTCTTTGTAATAAGCTAAACCTAGGTAAGCTCATATGCTAATATCTAAGCCCTTAAAAGCTGCCTCTTATCTTATCGAATTTTGACAGTTTTTCACAGCTAGACCGCGCTACTTCATGTGTGCCATATAGACAATGTTGTGTGGAGTTCACTATGAGTCAGCACTGATTGGCTAAAATGCAAGTCTGTCAAAAGAACTCAAATAAAGGGGCAGTCTGCAGAGGGTTGGATACAAGGTAATCACAGAGGTAAAAAGTGTATTAATATAACAGTGTTGATTATGCAAAACTGGGGAATGGGTAATAAAGGGATTATCTATATTTTTAAACAATAACAATTCTGGAGTAAACTGTCCCTTTAAGGGCTAGATTATTAATGGAGCAGTAATTACAGATCCCACTTGCATGATCACTCCGCTCGTCTTTATCTTTTTAATGTGCATTGTGTAGCATGTGTATTACATGTTGAAAGTAACGTTTTTTCGCTCACACGATACAATATTGGAAATGCGTAAACATACTCACCCATAGGGGCCGAATTAACTTCAGGGGCGTGATCCGATATATGGCGTAGTTTTCGGCGCAAGCAAGGGAACCTGCGCTGCCCGTAGTTTCACCTCGCACATCGGGGTATTACATATATGGCGCCGGCAGTTGCTAAAGTGCCGTAAGTCTGATAAACCAGCGATGTCCAGAAATGAGCATAACTACAAATTTCTGGAGTCGCCAGTTACTTACAGCACTTTAGAAACTGCCGGCGCCTAAAAAAATGAACTAACATATCAAATCTCCCGTAACTGTCTAACACGCCTCCCAAACATCATCCGACACGTATACCCCTATATCCGCAATCCCCCTCTCTCACTCCTAATAATAAATGTATTAACCCCTAGACTGACAACCCCCCACAACACAATAAGCCTAATTATTAACCCCTAAACCGCCATAGCCCACACCGCAATAAACCTATCCTAGTATTAACCCCTAAACCGCCGCTCATGGACCCCGCCACCACCTACATTAAATTTATTAACCCCTAATCTGACCCCCCTACACCGCCGCCCACCTACATTAAATGTATCAACCCCTAATCTGACCACCCTACACCGCCGCCACCTACATTAAATATATTAACCCCTAATCTGACCCCCCTACACCGCCGCCACCTACATTAAATATATTAACCCCTAATCTGACCCCCCTACACCGCCGCCACCTACATTCAATGTATTATGCTCTCCGCATTTAACATTGCACCAGCAGCTCACAAGAGCTGCTGGTGCAACGCCACCCCCTGTTGACTCGCGGCCAATCGGCCGCCAGCAGGGCAGTGTCAATCAACCCGATCGTACTCTTTAGACCGCTGCTTCATAACTGGTGTTTCTGGTGAGTCTGAAGACTCGCCAGAAACACGGGCCCACAAGCTCCCTTCGGAGCTTGATAAATGGGCCCCAAAGTATATGTATGCTAATAGCATTATCTATGCACTGCTTTGAAAAATATTTGCAAACAAAATAAATATTTAAAAATATTTTAAATGGTTAGCAAAATGTTTATTGTTTTTCAGTTCAGGAACAAATAAGCTCCTACACAGATCAAGTGATTCCTGTGTATAACATTGAAGGGCTGAGGGATCAGAATCCAGAATGATGAATAATACACACAAAGGGAAGTGCACTCTCAGGAACGAGCAATCAGCTCAATAACTTGTTAGCTTGTTCTATAGCGATATAAGCCCAGTAATGTTTTTCACAGAGAACTTTCCTGTAGTATATCAGTCTGATCCTGCCTATTGCGGTCAGTCCAGAAACGCAATACCAGGGAATTCCTCTCTGAACACAGCAGCCCCATATGAACATTTCGCCCCTTCAGAATTCAGCATGGTTCACTCCAGCCTCTTTTAGTACTGACCCTTGCATGGGCAGCCCTTGCTCTGGCTCCTGCATAATTTATCTTGCATTAACTTCTAGCTTCATATACATGTCTATTTCATTTAGTCTACTACATGCTATGCATATTTTCATACAATGTCCCCAGCTTATATTTGGCAATAAAAATAAGGAGACCTTCAGGTATAACATGGTTAGAGAATATAATTAAAAAAAAAAAAAAAAATACTACTTGCCCACCCCCTGTTCTGTCCACTCAATTTACAACAAATATAAGTAACCCTTAGAATTTTAACCTTTTTGTAACAATTTCAAGTTTTTTTTTGGAAATTATGCTGTATGTCACATACAAGTTTTACAATTAACATTTCATGAAAGTTAAAAAAATAATTTTAGTGCTTACTGTAAAGTGAATGTAAATTTAGATGCTAAAGTGCCCGGTTTTTAAAAATCCGATTAAAAGCAGGGGCACTTTAATTCATCAAAATTTACATTTCACTTGTGTTGTAATAAAATACTTACCTTTAAATCTTGACAGCCGCTGCATCGCTTCCCCCGCCCATAGCAAAGCCTTTTCTTGGGTCTAAAATGAGGAATCAGGCTTCCTCCAATCACGGCATTGAATCAGACACTGATTCCCCCGGGGGGGGGGGGAGCCATGATTGGAGGATGACCGATCTGTCATTTCTGACGTATGAAGAGGCTTGTTACGACCTGGGGAATCGCTGGAGCGGCTATCAAGATTAAAAGGAAAGTATTTTCACAACACGAGTGAAATGTAAATTTTGATGAATTAAAGTGCCAAAAACCGGGCGTTTTCATCTAAATTTACATTCACTTTAATGGAAATTCTAATTTTGCTGAGGGCTTTAAATTAGTAGTATGCATACTACTAATAAATTTTTTTATTCATACTTTGATTACATTTTGTACAATGCATATTGAATACCATTTTAAAATGCTTATTTTATTGAGCACTAAACAGTATGCATGTGTCTCTCGTTTGCATACTGGAATTTAGATTATTCCTTTTTGCAACATACACAGCATTCAAGGTAAAATGTGTCTGTAGAGAATCCTGTGAAGGACCAAATGGTCCTCAAGGATCTTTTTAGAGAATCTCGCCTGAGCAGTAACCTTTAGAGGGTCAAACCTCAGGGCCCAATAATCGAATGCTCTGACAAGATTACCTAAGCAGTCTCATCAGTACTGCCAGGTTAGTAAGGCATGTTTTAGCTTAATCTAGAGGTGTAGAGTTCTGAATGAGAAGCAGACTCGCATACATTGCACTAAAATACTGAAAAAAGCTCCATAATATTTAGTGTAATCAGTGACAGTGAGTTTTTGGTCATCAGACCCTTAAATTACAGTGAAATTCTATGGGCTCCATGAACTAAGCAGTGAATGCTGCTATTGAGCTCTTGCGGGGCAGGTCTGCTCATGTGAGCCTGCTTTCCTCAATGTAAGAAGCAGCGGTCATCTGACTGCTTGCCACCATCTCCATCACCACTAATTTCGCAGATATACATCACCCCAAACACATACGTGTGGGGTGATTGACAGGCCCTGTCACATGAGCAGGGGAGTTGTGCTGAACAGTGTCAGCAGCTTGTTTGCAGGAAAGCCAAGAGGCCAAGTTCCCAAGTGTAAAACGTTGTCTGCCCATGGCATTGTACATGGGCTCCTATATATTTAAAGAAATATAGTTTCTGTGTGTTAACTGACCCAGTATATAAAAACTACCAAGGTGACTCCTGATTTGACAAGCACAGCTATGCTCTAAATACTATTAACTATCAATGTTAACTTTCTTTAAACACAACGTGTTGCATAATGCAAATAATAAATCTAGGAAATAAAATTATATATCACATATCCAATGTCCAATCTATCTGTAAAAATGAAGCTATTTTACCTCAAATTTCCTCAGTATGAACATACCATTGTAAAGGACTTTAAGTAGCCAATCAGGTTGCTAGTCCTGGGATGCATTTGGCATGTGCAGGCACAGTCATGTTATTTGCCTCCTCAGGTTAACGACGTTTATAATGAAATCATGCAAGATTTCAGTGAAGTCTCATGAGATCACAGTAAATTAACATGTGACCTCAGCACTGATGAAGCTGATTTGCTGTTTGTTTTTTTTCAACATGCAGCTTACAGTAGCTGAAGGATAAATGTACTTACTATTGTCAGCTGAAGAAATTTTAAGATAAAATAACTTATTTTTTTTACTTTTTTCAGGTGATATATCTTGATAGCCTTTAACAGTTATAAAGCATCACTTCAAGTGATTTAGCATATGGTTATTATGTCCCTTTAAAAAATATGATTGTGTCTTATCAAGCAACAAAAATGTATCATTGTTTTTATTAACTGACTATACACATTTTGTTGCTTTTTATTATTCATCCCTTTAGCAAAACATTATGTTGCAAATATTATGTATTTAGTTAAAGGTCATCCATTAATGCAGTCACATTTTCAATGCAAATATTCATCTCTGAAATTGTCCAAAATTAAAAAAAATTCCGGGAGTACAAAGACCTTTCTGAAGGATGACTACCCACGGACATTAGGAATGAAAAATATGCACTATACATGTTTTTGTTTATGATCACATGCTATTGCAAATATTTGGAAGGAACAATTACATATAAATACATGTACAAATGTTTGTTGAGATAAATTGTAAAATCCAAAAACAATGTTTTTCAGAAAATCATGTTGTTTCCATAAAAAGATATTGTAGTTGAATGAAAGGCTCAGATAAGAGCAATAGAATTAATACGGGGGACAGAAACTTTAAAGAGATATGATATTCAAAATTGTTCCCTGTTCCAAGTAAAAGATAATATTTCTATATGTATTATAGTGCTATATTACTTAAATATGGATATTCCTCTGCTAAAAAACCAAATTGTTACATGGGAGTTTTATCCGTCAGAAAATGAGCAGAGGAATCCTTCAATCATGCACTTCCTGTTACTGCTAATCTAACTAAATTTAAGTGGTTTTTACTTTTTTGTACAAAAAGAAACACACACACACATATGTTGTATATATACAATAGGGCCGATTTATTAAAGTCTGGCAGTCATGATACGCTGTAGCGTATCATGTCCACCAGAGATCGCTGAATGCCGACAGCATATGCTGTCGACATTTAACATTGCACAAGCAGTTCTAGTGAACTGCTTGTGCAATGTCACCTCCTGCAGATTTGCAGCCAATCAGTCGCTAGCAGGGGGTGTCAATCAACACAATCGTATATGATCGGGCGGATTGATGTCCACAGCCTCAGAGGATGACCGCTGCTTCATAACTGCTGTTTCCAGCGAGCCTCAAGGCTCGCGTGAAAATAGGGGCATCAGGGGCCATTTGGCCCTTGATAAATCAGCCCTATTGTCTTCATGAGGCTGCACTCAATCACTACAAGGAGGAGAACTTTACACAATTATGGGATAAATCTGAATATTGGATGTTAAATGTCAATCATACCTTTAAAAAAAACAGACTGATGAAATTTTGGTGACTGCATTTATTGCTGGGTAATTGCAGTTGATGTTTTTTTCTTTTTTGACAGTAGATGATTCATTTAGTCCCATCTTATATGTTACTGAAAAATCATCAATCGTAGGATATTATTATTATTATTATTTATTTATAGAGAGTCAACAGATTCCAGATAGTTCTGGACATCCAGCAGTGATCTAGATTACAAGTGGAGTGTGGAAATGTTAGTCCAATTGTGCACTAACAACAGTAAAACACAATTCATATTGCTTACATTTTTACTCTCCTATTACAATTTGAGAGTAAAATGTTAGCGTTTGAGTGAAAACCAGGTGCTAACATCTGGATGTTGGATAGACCTGGGACGCTAAATCTCTCTCTTAATAGACTTCTATGGGCACTGGCTGAAAAACTAATTTAGACTATCGATCCAGTGTTAAGTCAAAGGGGCACTAAAACTAAGGTACGTTAACCCATTTGTATTTTTGAATAAATGTTTAACAGTGATTTAAAGGGATATGGTAAATGATAAGGTTTGAACAGGGAGAGTCTCAAAGGTGTATATGTATTTACACTATCTGTGGCGTTCTATGATTTTCCTCTTTGATATGTATATATGTGTATGTGCGTGAACACATACTGCATATACACATACATATGTACACACATACATTTACATACATATATATATATATATATATATATATATACAGTATATATATATATATATATATATATATACATACACATACATATTGCCCTTCCCAGTCCATCACCTTGTCAATAACCAAATCCCTTAAAATCACAGTTAAAACATAAAAAAACAAAACTGTGTTAAAATAAATATGTGTATGTATGGATGTATATATCTACCTACATACAGTATATATACACTTAGGTATGTCTAAATATTTTTTATTTGGAATGAAATATTCTATATGTGTGTTTGTTTTTATTGTTCTATCATCTATCAGATTGCTGATGAAATATTGGAAAATCTAACACTAGGGATCTATCAGGTGATTATTTATATAAATGATCTCGTTATTTATGAATTTTTGTAAATTAGTGATTTATTTATTTGTCTCAAATATGATGTTTTTAACCTTTAAGTAAGATGGAGTAATAAAAATAAATTATATCCCTTATGAGATATAAATAGTATATAGTGAGGGTTGAATATAGCTGTTTTAGGCGCTAAGACAACTAACAAATAAATATGCACATATCCTATAATAATTATTACTTGAAATGAATGGGACCTCTATGGTTCAAGTTAATACTTATATATTTGCCATTTTGGTGTAAGCATTGATGCAATAGCATACCTGTCTTATATATGTGTCCTCATCTAATCCAATATAATGTTTAATCACCTCATAAGATAATAGTTTATTCTATGTGCCACTTATGTGTATATATAAAGGTGGGCGTTCCCCTTTAATTGTGCTAGCGTTAGCAGGTCCACCTGGATTGTGTATAGGGATGTTTCTATTGGTGGTTTGATTTTGCTACACTGCTATAAAAGAGGGAGTAGCCATAGTATGACTACCTATGATTACGGGGAAACCAGAAACGCATCAGTGATGTCATACGGCCCCACAGTCATAGCATCAGTATGTTTTACTGGATACCGGTGAGCACTTGTTTGCTGGCCTAAGCGGTATGGTGTTTTTTGCATGTATATTCTGTGTATGTTTTTTAAGACTACTTAATTAAGTTTGTTTTGGACTTTCATTGAAGATTCCATAGGGCTCTTGTAGGTTTGTAGGAGGCTCCTGCACCGCCAATGAGGTGGCTCCTGGTCCAGGAGGAGTGGGTCTTGTGAGGATTCTATGCCGGTCTGAACATGAAATAGGAGGAGTGGAAGATAGCGGCTTCACGGACCCTTACCTGTGAATCGTGTGGGTCTTATATCTATATATCCCCATATTGAGTCATTTCTATAGACCCATCCAGCATTACAGGATCTATTACCCAATGTGCATGTGTTATATGTTTTGATTACGATGACATCTCCTCTGCTTTCACCATGGAACATTCTGTTCTCTTTCTTTTTGATGTCTAATTATTTATTTTTATAATGTTTATTACTACTCCTATACTTTTATTTGAGCTAATTTATATATACACATAGGGCTAGATTACAAGTGGCATACTTACGTTAGCTTGCACACATATTGGAAGTAACGCACAAGCACAAACTAAATTTGCGCTCTTTGGATTAGCGAGACTGAAAACCTGGCATAAAGTGTTAGGGCTAAAATAAAAGCTAGATTAATCACAACATAAATACATTAAAATGAACAGCTACACTCATATTTACAATAACTAATACATATTAAAAAAATATTAAAAAATCTAATAAATATTAAAAAAGTTATAAGGGTTTCAAAGGTATATGTTATATGACAAGCACCTATATTATGAGTTTTGCGCTAAACAGTGTGTGAAACTAACGCCAAAAATGTTGCATTATTTTACCCCCATAGCGCTGCCATTACGAGTTACTAAAAAGCCTCCTTGTGCGTGCAATATGGTGGTATTAAGCTCCATAACGCACAAAATACAAGGGCTGCTTTGATGTGCTCATGCACGCTTTCCCCCATAGACATCAATGGGGAGAGAGTGTTAGAAAAAAAAACTAACACCTGCGATCGCAGAATGAAAAATCTCTGTAATGCAACCCCATTGATGTCTATGGGGAAAAAAAAGTTACGTTTAAACACCCTAACATAAACCCCAAGTCTAAACACCCCTAATCTGCCGCCCCCTACATCGCCGACACCTAAATAAAATTATTAACCCCTAATCTGCCGTTTCCGACATCGCCAACATTAATAAGTTATCAACCCCCTAATCCGCCGCTCCCGACATCGCCGCCACTATAATAAAGCTATTAACCCCTATTCCGCCGCTCCCTGACATCACCGCCACTATAATAAAGTCTTCATCCAGGTCGCAACATCTTCATCCATTAGTGTTTATTATTTTGTGTAATTTTAGATATCTAATTTTTTTTCGTAGTGTTAGGTTTTTTTAAATTTGTAATTTAGTATTTTTAATTGGTAATTTTACCTATTTTATTAGAATAGTAAGGTTAGGTTAAGTTATAGTTTAATGTTAGGTTTATTTTTATTTCACAGGTAAGTTTTTATTTATTTAAATATAGTTATATTGTAATTTTATTTTAAAGTTAGGGGGTTGTTAGGTTTAGGGGTTAATAGTTTAATTTAGTGTTTTGCGTTGTGGGGGGCCGGCGGTTTAAGGGTTAATATGTTTATTTAGTGGCGGAGATGTGGGAGGCTGAAGGTTTAGGAGTTAATAGGTTTATTTAGTGGTGGAGATGAAGGAGGCCAGAGGTTTAGGGGTTAATAGGTTTATTTATTTGCAGAGATGTGGGAGGCCAGAGGTTTAGGGGTTAATAGGTTTATTTAGTGGCGGCGATGTCAGGGAGCAGCGGAATAGGGAATAAAATTATTATTAGTGTTGGCGATGTCGGGAGCGGCAGATTAGGGGTTAATAAATTTATTTAATGGTTGCAGATTAGGGGTTAATAGCTTTAATATAGTGTTTGCAATGTGGGAGGGTGGTGGTTTAGATGTTAATAGGTAGTTTATGGGTGTTTGTGTACTTTGTAACAGTTTAGTTATGAGTTTTGTGAAACATTTTTGTGGCGCAAAACTCACAACTACTGCTCTCAAATGGCGGTATGGATCATGTCGGTATAGGCTGTAACGCAAGCATTGTAGCCTGAACGCACAACCTGTAATACCTGCGCTATGAAAATCCCATGCAAAAACATGGAGTCCAGGATGGACGTTGTGTTACCGGCTAAAATGCTTGTAGTATAGCTATATAGACACGACTCGCAATAGCTGTGTTACTGCGTTTATGCTGAAATTGCCATTTTTTCAGCGTTAAAAGAGGTAACGCAAAACTCGTAATCTAGGTGATTGTATTTTAATGGGAAGGGCTATAATGTATATATACATACATGTACATGTGTTTATGCTGCACTATACTTTGTATCAGTATATCATTGTTACATTGTTTATTATTGAAAACTACATACATGTTGCATTCGTATAGGATTATTACAGCATAGATCCCAGTGATAATATCCTCGCCAGCTATTTTCCTTCTGCTTTCAGTTGGGGCTGGTTGAGGTTGGGTGTTGCTGGTTTCTCTCCTATATTTTTTTCCAATTTTTATGCGCGTATATACTGATATGTCCTAGGGGTTAACATAGATCCTGTCCTTTTACCCGCCCAGGCATTATCCTTGTGTGGAGCCTGGTTCCGGCTCTGGTGCTGTTAACCCCTGTACTTAGATACATATACAGTCCTTATTACTGCCTGTTTTTAAATTGTATGTTTTTGTGTTATGACTGTACTGTTGAGTATATATATTTTGTGCATCTGGGGTTGTGTGGTGTCCTGCCTCTGAGACATGCATATTTTTTGTGTTGTCAACTATGACATGGTTAATAAAAATTTGGGACTTAAACTAAAGATGTGCTGAAATCCCTGTCTTTTTTGAACTCCTCAGTACTTAAGGCATTCTAGGGGTGAGCCTTTTTATAAATAATCATGTTTAAGGGTCTGCACCAATCAAATTTACTATTTGAATATATATGTCCAGCTTATCCTATCACTTATGCCCCTTGTTTTGTGCCGGTCTTGGTAAGGAAGTAATCATACTAAACTTGGCGGTTTCTCCCATTTTTGAATTTACTTGCTGGCATTTGATACATTACTATTATTTTTATACTGAAACATTTTGCATTGTCTCAGGTGTGGGTATGTCTTTCACTTTCTCAGATGCACAATGGAAGGCTGAACTCCAAATGGAGGACAGGTGACTCTAAATGTTTATTCAGCATTTAAAAAATATAAGGCACTATTAATTTATCAAGTAAAGTTAAGAGCAGAAACCTCTAGCCTTGAAAACTATGTAACAAGCAAAATTATTTCACAAGGTCTTAGATTGCATCTTGACCCAGGTAACAATTTAAGGGATGACGATGGAAGGGAGGAGTTTATGGAAGATTGGAATCAAAGTTTAACTGAATGCTCTTTAATTTTAATGGGGAAAATGGTGGCAAGAAATAAGATACGACTAGAAAAAACTAAAAATGAAGTTGAGAATACCCTACAACAGGTTAATACTTTTGATTAAAATCCTAACTTTAAGAAACTAAATGAAGTTAAGGAAGCTATATCTAGTCTTCAAGCGGAAATACAATTTTGTAAAAGTTGTAAGTTGTGTAGAGATCAAGATGACTTTAAAAACAACAAAGTGTATATACATATGCAGCATCAAGGAACTCTTACAATTCAGATACAGACAGTTCAGATATAAAAACAGAAGCAACAGGGTCAAAAAATGATTTAGGCCATTTGGAATCTTTAAGAACAGGAGAGGGGGGAGGAAGAGAAAGAGAAAGGGGAGGTATATATGGAAGAGAGAGAAGGTAGCCCTCAAGGTCAACCCGTACAGAGAGAAACCAGTACAATCAAGAGAGAATGCAAAGGGGGAGACAAATTAGGAGAGGAAGGAGGGCCTTTTGATATCCACCTCCAATGAATTACAAGTTGTTAACCTCTCCTCTTTTAATCTCTCTCCTTCATTTATCTCCCTGTTAAAGAAAGAATTGTCATTTTGTCCCAAATATGGCTTAGATAAATTCAGTCTCACTAAGGACCTGCACTGTTTTGCTAGGAAAATTGTTTTATCACAAGTAATGAAACCAAGACAGGAAAGGGTCTTAGTGACATTGAATAAAGAAGACAGGGATACTGTGAATATATTTGAATCCTTCCTCGCCAAAGGGGATTTCAATATGTAAGAATCAGAGAATTTAGAGACCCCTGTTGAAAATGAAAAATACACTTTCACCACAAATTTCAGAGCCAAATCAACGTATATGCCGTCACTGAGCCAAAATACCTGCTGTAAACTTTTTAATAAAAGCATTTGAAAGGGACATTGAAAACATGAGCTTCACAAGGATTGTGAATGATAACCTTGAAATAAACAAGGGAGATCACACTAGCAGTAAAGCGTTATAACTCACAGCATACAGATACTCCAAATAATTTCAACAATGGCGGATAGAGACCGACAATCAGACAAAACTTCTTTTCTTCACCTGCCACACCGCAAACGAACAACCCCTTATATTCAGCTTACGGCGTTACCTTGATTCTGTGATGCGCTGCTGTATATTCTCCCGGGGCGGCTTACTTCGGTCT